>NC_069505.1:485569006-485611506 GCF_027579735.1 Bombina bombina | reverse complement strand
CTGTTGGTTTGCCACCGCTACAGGCCTTAGTTGTTCTATTCCTTCTCCTGGGTCATAAATACAGCAAATTAAAGGGACAGTAAACCTTAAAAATAATGTTATATAATTCTGCACAAGTGCAGCATTATATAACATTATATTAGCCAAATATTATTTAAACGTAATTTCCCCTATTAATTTTTAAAAGAAAGCGCTGTTTCACAGACCCGCTCTCTGCTGAGCGGGTCTGTTATATTTCCTCAGCGCATCGGGCCAGCTGTATAGTCACAGCCTGGCCCGACCGCGCCATAAGACTAAGTGCAGCTCGCTCCTGCAGCTGTCCCTTTAAGTAGTAGAAGGTAGTAGCTGTTGTTGATGATTGCAAAGCCAGTCACAATTCTTATATATTCTGTGATAGCAATAATCTGCCGATTATCGTTATACTATTTCTCTTGAGCACTGGAAGAATGCGACCACTCAGTGCTGCTGCTAGGACACGCCCCCCACCCCTCACATGTTTGTAAATATGTTATTATATCTTTTCATGTGACAACACTGAAGAAATGACACTTTGCTACAATGTAAAGTAGTGAGTGTACAGCCTATATAACAGTGTTAGTTTGTTTCCCCCTTATAATAACTCAACACACAGCCATTAATGTCTAAACCGTTGGCAACACAAGTGAGTACACCCCTAAGTGGAAATGTCCAAATTGGGCCCAATTACCCATTTTCCCTCCCTGGTGTCATGTGACTCGTTAGTGTTACAAGGTCTCAGGTGTAAATGGGAAGCAGGTGTGTTAAATTTGGTGTTATCGCTCTCATACTGGTCACTGGAAGTTCAACATGGCACCTCATGGCAAAGAACTCTCTGAGGATCTGAAAAAAGAATGGTTGCTCTACATAAAGATGGCCTAGGCTATAAAAAGTTTGTCAAGACCCTGAACAGCTGCAGCACTGTGGGCACAACCATACAGTGGTTTCACAGGACAGGTTCCAATCAGAACAGGCCTCACCATGGTCGATCAAAGAAGTTGAGTGCACATGCTCAGCGTCATATCCAGAGGTTGTCTTTGATAAATAGATGTATGAGTGCTGCCAGCATTGCTGCAGAGGTTGAAGGGGTGGGGGGTCAGCCTGTCAGTGCTCAGACCATAAGCCGCACATAGCATCAAATTGGTCTGCATGGCTGTCGTCCCAGAAGGAAGCCTCTTCTAAAGATGATGCACATGAAAGCCCGCAAACAATTTGCTGAAGACAAGCAGACTAAGGACGTGGATTACTGGAACCATGTCCTGTGGTCCGATGAGACCAAGATAAACTTATTTGGTTCAGATGGTGTCAAGCGTGTGGGGCGGCAACCAGGTTAGGAGTACAAAGACAAGTGTGTCTTGCCTACAGTCAAGCAGGGTAGTGGGAGTGTCATGATCTGGGCCTGCATGAGTGCTACCGGCACTGGGCAGCTACAGTTCATTGAGAGAACCATGAATGCCAACATGTACTGTGACATAATGAAGCAGAGCATGATCCCCTCCCTTCCAAGACTGGGCCGCAAGGCAGTATTCCAACATAACGACCCCAAACACACCTCCAAGACAACCACTGCCTTGCTAAAGAAGCTGAGGGTAAAGGTAATGGACTGGCCAAGCATGTCTCCAGACCTTAACCCTATTGAGCATCTGTGGAGCATCCTCAAACGGAAGGTGGGGGGGGTGAAATCACTAGCATCCTCCAGCTCTGTGATGTCATCATGGAGGAGTGGAAGAGGACTCCTGTGGCAACCTGTGAAGCTCTGGTGAACTCTATGCCCAAGAGGGTTAAGGCAGTGCTGGAAAATAATGGTGGCCACACAAAATATTGACACTTTGAGCCCAATTTGGACATTTCTACTTAGTGGTGTACTTACTTTTGTTGCCAACGGTTTAGACATTAATGGCTGTGTGTTGAGTTATTTTGAAGGGACAGCAAATTTACACTGTTATACAGGCTGTACACTCACTACTTTACATTGTAGCAAAGTGCCATTTCTTTAGTGTTGTCACATGAAAAGATATAATAAAATATTTACAAAAATGTAAGGGTGTACTCACTTTTGTGAGATACTGTGTGTGTGTATATATATGTGTGTATTTAACGCTAGGATTGGCTATTGAAATAAATAAAGGTGACTTTCATTCATGAAGTATACTATACTTCATGCAGAAAGCTCCTTTATTTGTTTCAAGCGATTGCCGTTCTGTGCTGGTCAGGCAGCCCACGGCAGAAATTTGTTTTGCTAAAAGGTGATGTTTTCACCACTTAGCAAATAGCATGCAGGAAATCCAGCTCCCAAGGGCGCCAAGCCGGATTTACCGCACGGCTATTGGCTAAGAGGTGAAAACGTCACCTTTAAAGCAAAACCGCAATCTGCCGTGGGCTTCCTTAGCAGCTCAGAACGGTGATTGCTTGAAACAAATATAGGAGCTTTCTGCATGAAGTATCTTATACATGCATTTTTTTTCAATAGTCAATCCTAGCGTTCCAAAAACGCTAGGGTTGACTTTTACTTTAAGAACATATGGTGCTATGTGAAGAACATTGGAATGTGATATATTTTATGTCAGATTTGTGCACTTTGGTTAAATGCGATCAGGTTTGCGCACGAGTAGGGTATTAGTTTTTTTTTCCACCTTTCTCGCCCAATTGAAGTCTGGGGGAATACGTTAACATGTTTTGTTTTTTTTGCGCATGTTGGGTTAGCACTAGTTGCAAAAACTTTTTACTTTCAAATTGTAATACGCATGCAAAAGCTTACTTCTAGCGAATTAAACGTGCAAGCGGTAAATTACAATCCACTCGTAAACTACCCCTTTGTCTCTCAGAAAATATCTCTTCTCCCGACAGATCAACACCTGGGAACAATTGGAAAAAGTGAGACTAGATATCCAGAGACTGGAGACTGAGAAAACTGATATTGCCAATGAAGTGAAGCAACTTGTGGTGAGTAAACAGGAGTGAAAAGTGAACCTTCTTTTTTTATTCATAAAAGTAGGAATATTACTAGGTAAACTGTAGTGTGTTGTGCATTAAAGGGACATTAAACACTTTGAGATGGTAATATACAATTATAAATGATATATATTTATATTAAAAAAAACTCTGCAATATGCTTTCATTATTTATTTTGTCCCCTTTTCCTGTAATTCCATTCTGCAATCTTGAGCTTTTCAGTTTCTGCTAGAAATGGAAGTGCAGAACACTTATATACCACACAGCCATTGGCTGCACACTCTAGTGACCTATTTATAACTGTCCCTGATTGGCCACAGCAGGAAAGGTAACCTAAGTTACAACATGGCAGCTCCTATTGTTTTATAGACACTAAAACTTTAGACTTATTTTTGTCACTATTTAAACAGCTAATGAAACTTTATAAAATACATCTACATGTTATTCTCAGACTAATCTTTTCTTTGAATGCCTCATTCTATCTAGCATCTTATTTAGTGTTGAACCCTTTCATGACAGGGTCATAATGTTTACATCGAAACAACGTTCCAATGTAGACAAATTGAAATCCCGCGATCGTGCACCTGGTCGTGAGATTTAAATTATGGGATTGGGTCAGGGGGGCATCCCTATGATGCTAGGCACGCCCTCCAGACCGGGATCACATCCAGGATTGCTTCAGGACATCCAAAAGGCTATGACGTTGTTTTCCGTCCTAACGGAGCTTAAGCCCAGCGCTGTTTGGACGGAATAGAACGTCATAACAGGTTAATGTCCCTTAAAGTGAAGGTAATGTTTTACCGATCTCTATACACCAATCAATTAGCCATATCTTCATTTACTAAGTTGTTAAATTTTTGTCACAAATTGATTGTATATTTATGTAAAAAATTATTTTTATTTTTCACTATCGTTACCTTCCTGACTCCTCCCCACAGCCATTTCCTTATTTTAGAGACTGAAGTATAGAGCAGTCTCCAACGCTCGTTCACGAGGAATGCAACGAACTGCGCATGCGCATAGCGTAGTCCACTATTAAAATTTCTTATTAGATAGTTTTAATTTTTAATAACAGATTATCTATACATATAAATAAATTATTAAACAGTATACATAAGCAATAATTGATATGCCAATTCTCATACTAATATGTATTATATGCAATTATACCGTTATTGTCTTAAAACAGTAATTGCACTGTTTTATTACGCTGTGTAAATATTTGTAACAGTCAGGATTTCAGCCGTCTTGTTTGTTGCCGTCTGAAAAATGCCTCTTGCATATCTTGAGAAATTCAATAACAATATGAATAGTCATGCGCGAAACGGGAGCGCGCTTGTACTGCAAGTCCAACAATAAAACAGAAACGCATGCGCAGATCATACGGAAGGCAGATGACGTAGATTGACGGCCGCCTAACGGCCAGAATTTCAGTTGAATGAAAAGAAAGCGTGACCAAACAAAAAAAAAAAAAATTACGGGTTGACATCGGTAAAGTAAAATATGTGAGTATTAACAGGAAAAAAAGACTTTATTATTTCAAATTGAAAAAAATGATGACTTAAACTCATATTAATTTGGGTCAACAAGTGATATTAGACTGTGAAATAGTTAACTTTACCTTCACTTTAAACACACCAATAATAATCTACCTCTATGTTTTTTTATTTTGTTTTTTTTTTCTCCCACAGACTTCACACGACAAGCAAAGTCTTCAAACAGTAAGTTGGCGACTGTTCGGTAACGCTCCTCATTTTGCGTAGCTTTTTACTTTCTCAAGTTTAATTCTCACCTTTCAACCTGTTTTGACATTTTCCTCTTGTCCTCATCAGATTTCTCTATACCATTATCTTTGTCCTAAAAAGATCAGGTTCCTGTGGAGAAAGAAATCTAATTTATGCTCTGGTTTCTAATGTTGAGTCATTAGTTTTAAAGGGACACAAAACACCAAAATGTCTCTCTCATGATTCAGATAGAACATACATTTTTAAACAACTTTACAATTTACTTTTAGTATCAATTTTGCTTAATTTTCTTGGGATCCTTTGGTGGAGTAGCAATGCACTACTGGGAGCTAGCTGAACACATAGGTAAGCCAATGACAATCTGCAACTAACTCCCGGCTCCTGAGCCTATCTATGTATGATTTTTAAACAAAGGATACCAAAAGAAGTAAGCAAATTAGTTAATGGAAGTAAATTGGAAAGTTGTTTAAAATAGCAAACTATCTGAATCATGAAGGTGAAATTTTGGGTTTCATGTCCCTTTTAAGATGACCAGACGAGATCTAAAAAACAGCCCCAGGATCAGAGTGTCTCTCTAAGTTAGAATGAATGGAACCTCTTTTTGTCTGGTTGGCATCTCCCCACATTCTCCATCTGTCATTGGTGGGTCTTCTCGCTTCTCCCAAGTTGTCTGGGGCTGTGATTTGTGGATCTGCTCACTTCCCTAAGCTCCTCCCCCCAAATGTGTGTTTGTGGCTTGCCTGCGATTGTTGGGTCTGCCCTTTTTAAACCAAGGTGTATCTTGGTCTGGTCTGTGATTGGGTAAGTCTGCCTGCTTCTCTCTTGGGGTGTTCCTGGGTCCGTTTTGCCAATGTCATTTAATTTTGTGTGTCAGCTCCCCAGGTACACGTCTATCAGGCAGAGGGGGAAAGAGATCCGGCTGCAGCTGACATCTTTATATCAGGAGGAGTCCAGGCTTGATGAATCCTTTTATTGCCAAGCTCTAAAACTGCCCAACAGAACCCATCCTGACACGGTAAGGTTGTGAATATGTAGGTTTATATACTCGGGTCTCAACAAATTTTGTTTAAAATCTAGTAGCCAAAAACCTTTGGTCATCCCTATGTGCAGCTGGTGGCGGCAGTTAAGTTTCTCCAATCATAATAGACTCTTAAATTAGATTTCTAAATCTCACATGCTGATTTCTTCCTGTGCAATATGAAATAGGTGACTGAAAAAATATTAAACGTGCACTGCTAAACAGTCATACAAAAAACCCCCAGCTAACTGGACAAGAAGAGAGCTGTGGGCGGAGTTGCATGTATTTCTTACAGTATTGGGTCTAGACTGTCCCTTTAATTATAAAGTATAACACTTTGCATTATACTTTCATTCTTTTTGGGTGGTTTTAACCACCTTTTCTTGTAATTTTAAATCTGAAAAACTAAGTTTTTTTTTCAGTTTTGAGGTTAGGAAGTGCACACTACATACTTTATAAGCCTAACCCTGCTACATATCTGTCATTTATTGGCCTCAGCAGAGATGGGGAGATAAGATACTCTCATTGTTTTATAGCCACTAAAACGTTACTTCTTGTGAATATGTAAACAACTAATGATACTTTTAAAAACAAATGTTATTCTCAGACTAATATTTTCTTTGAATGTATTATTCTATCTAGCATTTATTTAGTATTTAAAGTGAAGGTCCATTTTGATTAATTAGTGCCGGGTTTTTAATAAACCTATTAAAAACAAGGGCACTTTAATTAATCAAAATTGACATTTCACTGTTTTCTTCAAAAACGTACCTTTTAATCCTGGCAGCCGCTCCAGCACTTCCTCCGCTCGTCGCAAGCCGTCTTTGCGGGTCCAAAATGACGAATCCGGCTTCCTTCAATCACAGCGTTGCATCAGGCCAACGTACTAGGTTTACCTCTGATGCCCTCACCCCTGCCTCTAATAAACACAGTATACTGTTCCACACTTACAGAATATGGGGCACATAGCTTTAAAAACAAAAATGGGAATCTTGTGCACCACAACCCAAAAACGTGATTGTCACAACCTTGGGCCCGATTATCTAAAGTTCTCTGGGCTGGCGAGACTCTATAGCAATGCTGCCACTACTTCTGTTTCCCAGATGGAATTATATAAAGCCACTTCTTACCCTGAAAACAGGGCGTATGTATACTGCATTTTTACATATGCAAAACAGAATAAGAAGCAGTCTGCCAGGAACGAACAGCAGCATCAATAGCTTGTTCTATGGCCCGGCTGCCACCTGGTAGGTAGCTTCTTTCTGCCCAATTGTGCTTTAACAGAGGAAAACTTTCCTGTAGTATAATCAGTCTGATCCCGCCGACATGGTCAGTCCAGCCCCGAAATACCAGTAGTGATGTCGCGAACCTAAAATTTTGCGTTCACGAACAGTGAACACAAACTTCCGCAAAAGTTTGCGAACGGGCGAACCGCCATTGATTTCAATAGGCAGGCGAATATTAAAACCCACAGGGACTCTTTCTGGCCACAAAAGTGATGGAAAAGTTGTTTCAAGGGGACTAACACCTGGACTGTGGCATGCAGGAGGGGGATCCATGGCAAAACTCCCATGAAAAAATTACATAGTTGATGCAGAGTCTGTTTTTTAATCCATAAAGGGCATAAACTCCCCGTTTAATGCATGCAAACCACCGCAAACAGTCCATTTGCACAACCACAAACTCCCCATAGATCAGTAGATGCAATAGATACATTTGATGATAGATACGATAGATAGATTTGATAGATAAATAGAAAGATTTGATAGATAGAGAATTACAAGACGGGCGGTCTGGGACCCATGGTAAGGTTCCCAGAGGCAGTTGCGGCACCCGAGGCTCTGATTAGAACAGAGCACTCTGTGTATCTGCCCTCGGCCGAAATCGGAACATTCTTTAGCTTTCTGCCTGTCGGCCAAATGTCCGTCTGCCAAATGTCCTTCTGCATTTTGTCAGAGCACCGCGTGCAATCTACTGTGCCACCAGATAGGAGTGGTGTGTTAAGTAGTACTAATTCTTATCAGTTTAATCCCTGTTACGTCCCCTATCAGAGGACGTGTATTATGGCATGGATTTTAGGAACCGGGAGATGGAAAAAGATGCTTGGACACCCAGTACAGGTCGTTCTCAGCCTTTTTATACGAGGGTCCCGACCCTCAACAGGCACGACAGCATGAAGACCCCATATGCCATGACTTCCTTTTGCACATTCGAGTAAAGGTATGGCATTGTTTTTAGGAACCCAGAGATAATTTTTAGGAACCGGTAGATGGAAAAAGATGCTTGTTCGGTCCTCCTACTTCAAATTTGGGGCACTGCGCGTGCAATCTACTGTGCCACAAGATTTGAGTTGGTGTGTTAAGTAGTACTATTCTTAGCAGTTTAATCCCTGTTTTGTGCCTTTTTTTTGGTTTGGGTTTTGAAGCCACAGTGCAACACCAGAGGCCAGAAAATTAGGCATGTACACATGCCTGAAAAATTAGGTATTGTTGCAGCTGCTGCTGTAGCAGCGGCCAGAAAAATTGATGTTTGTTTGACAGTTAGAAAGTGCCCTAAAAACATTGTGCTTGAACCCTAGTTGTTGGCGGATAAGTCACACAAGTCATCCGGCATTCGAAGATAAAAATACAGCAGCGTGTGGACCATTTTTAGCACAAGGCAGCTCATCTCATCAGGCCTTTTTTACTCGAATGTATCGCCCAACGTCAGTCCCTTCGGGATCCATCCCTCATTAATTTTAATAAAGGTGAGATAATCAAGACTTTTTTGACCTAGGCGACTTCTCTTCTCAGTGACAATACCTCCTGCTGCACTGAAGGTCCTTTCTGACAGGACACTTGAAGCGGGGCAGGCCAGAAGTTCGATTGCAAATTGGGATAGCTCAGGGCCACAGGTCAAGCCTGCACACCCAGTAGTCAAGGGGTTCATCGCTCCTCAGAGTGTCGAGATCTGCAGTTAATGCAAGGGTAGTCTGCTACCTGTCGGTTGAGTCGTTCTCTGAGGCTGGATCCAAAGGGCTGTGGCGATGCATAGGCGATAAAAAGGTCTGCATGTCCTCTATCAACAACACGTCTGGAAAGCGTCCTGTCCTTGCTGGCGTGGTCGTGGGAGGAGTATTACTTTCATCTCTTCCCCTGTTAGATTCCCGTTGTGCTGTGACATCACCCTTATACGCTATGTAAAGCATACTTTTTAATTTATTTTTGAACTGCTCCATCCTTTCCGACTTGCTGGAATTCGGTAACATTTATGTCACTTTATGCTTTATACCGGGGGTCTAGTAGCGTGGACACCCAGTACAGTTCATTCTCCTTCAGCTTTTTTATACGAGTGTCCCTCAACAGGCACGACAGCATGAAAGACCCCATTTGCACAAGGTTGGATGCCGAGCTACTCATGTCCCGTTCCTCGTCCCTCACTGATCTCACTGAAGGTATCTTCTTCCCCCAGCCACGTACAATACCACGGGTACCAGATAGGTGACAACAACGAGCACCCTGGGATGCTTGTTGTGCTTGGTGTTCCTCCTCCTCAAAGCCACATGACTCCTCTTCCTCACAATCCTCTTCCCGCGTTGCCGCTGGTCCAGCAAGCGATGCTGATAAGGCTGTTTCTGGTGGTGATGGAGACCACAACTCTTCCTCTTCACGCTTATCTACGGCCTGATCCAGCACTCTTCGCAGGGCACGCTCCAGGAAGAAAACAAATGGTATGATGTCGCTGATGGTGCCTTCGGTGCGACTGACTAGGTTTGTCACCTCAAAAGGACGCATGAGCCTATAGGCATTGTGCATGAGCGTCCAGTAACGTGGCAAAAAAATCCCCAGCTCCCCAGAGGCTGTCCTAGCCACCCCGGTCATACAAATACTCGTTAACAGCTTTTTCTTGTTGGAGCAGGCGGGTCGAACATTAGGAGTGTTGAATTCCAACGTGTCGGGCTGTCGCAAGTCAAGCGCCTCACTGGCAGGTTGTTTTGCCGCTGGATATCTGACAAGTGCGCCATTGCCGTGTAGGAACGCCTGAAATGGCCACACACCTTCCGGGCCTTCCACTGCGGTGTCCCAATAGCTACACCAGCTTGTATGGTAAAAGCTGGCGGGCTAACAGTTCAGACAAGCCAGCAGTCAGACGCCGGGCAACATTGGCTTCTTACGCTCAAACATGTCCTTGACAGACACCTGACTGTGGGCAGGATGAGCAGGAACTGCTCCGGAAGAGAGACGGATTGGCGGATGGTTGAGAGGGGGCAAGGAGCACAGCAGTGGTTGACGTGGCTGAAGATGCTGGACCAGGAGGAGGATGGCGGCTTTGAGTTTGTGTGCTGCTTGTCCTCATGTGTTCATCCCATAGGCGTTTGTGATGTGAGATCATGTGCATTTGCAAAGCAGTTGTACCTAGGTGTGTGTTGGACTTCCTACGACTCATTTTCTTTTGGCACAGGTTGCAAATGGCATTGGCTTTTATCAGAGGCAGACACATATAAAAAAAATGCCACACTGCTGAGCTCTGCGATGACGGCATTTTGGTGGTGGCAACAGCATGTGTTGATTGGCGTGCTGTCTGGCTGACCCCGGGTGCCGATGCATGCTGTCTGACTGTGCCACTAGCTCCTTGCGACGACCTCCCCCCTGCTTCCAACTCGTCTCCTGCTCCTCTCTGTCTCCCCATCTGAACTTTCCACCTGTTCTTCTTCTCTTCTACCGGGCGCCCACGTGACATCCACGGACGCATCGTCATCATCAACCCCTTCACTTGTATCTGACAACTCAACAACGGAAGTAACGGCGGGTACAACATCGTCGTCCATGTCTGTAATGCTGCCTGACTGAGACATATCACTGTTATCTACATCCTCTGTCAATGATGGTTGCGCATCACTCATTTCTTCACACTGAGGTGTACATAACTCCTCTGACAGATCAAGTGAGGCGGCTGTGGTGCTAGTGTGGTGGTGGCGGCAGGCGGGCGAGTGGTAAGTTGAGAGATGCCCGAAGCTAAGCTAGAGGAGGAGGATGGTGCGTCAAGGTTACGAGCGGAAGCTGTAGAAGATTGGGTGTCCTGTGTTATAAAGTCAACTATTTCATCAGAACTTTTCGTGTTCATGGTACGTGGCCTAACACTGGGCATTATTCTATGGCCAAAGGGAATCACAGCACCACGACGGCCCCTGCGGGTTGGCCTGCCTCTGCCTGTCATTTTTTTTTTCAATTAGTGCTACTATGCGTGCAAGCTACTGTGAGTGGGCACAGTATATGCTGTGAGCCTGACACAAAAAAAGCAGACTGATGTTTCACAGTCAAAATATTTTTTTTATTTTTAAAATGTACACTTACACTACTATTAAACAAGATAATATGAGTGGTGGCACTGGGCAAGTGGGCACAGTATATGCTGTGAGCCTGACACAAAAAAAAGCAGACTGATGTTTCACAGTCAAAATATTTTTTTTATTTTTAAATGTACACTTACACTACTATTAAACAAGATAATATGAGTGGTGGCACTGGGCAAGTGGGCACAGTATATGCTGTGAGCCTGACACAAAAAAGCAGACTGATGTTTCAGAGTCAAAATAGTTTTTTTTATTTTGAAATGTACACTTACACTACTATATAACAAGATAATGAGTGGTGGCACTGGACCAGTGGGCACAGTATACGCTGTGAGACTGACACAAAAAGCAGACTGATGTTTCACAGTCAAAATAGTTTTTTTATTTTTAAATGTACACTTACACTACTATTAAACAAGATAATATGAGTGGTGGCACTGGGCAAGTAGGCACAGTATATGCTGTGAGCCTGACACACAGGCTGGCAGTGGCAGGCTGGCCTGGCAACTGAAATTAAATTACACTAGCAGACTGATGTAAAAGTTTTTTTTTTTTTTTAATTTACACTAATGTTTACACCAGATATGAGTGGTGGCACTGAGCAAGTAGGCACAGTATATGCTGTGAGCCTGACACACAGGCTGGCAGTGGCATGCAGGCAACTGCTATTAGATTACACTAGCAGACTGATGTAAAAGTTTTGTTTTAAAATGTACACTACTGTTACACCAGATATGAGTGGTGTGGCACTGGGCAAGTGGGTCTGGCACACACGCTGGCAGGCAGGCAGGCAACTGCAATTAGATTACACTAGCAGACTGATGTTTCACAGTCAAAATATTATTTTTATTTTTAAATGTACACTTACACTACTATAAAACAAGATAATGTGAGTGATGGCACTGGACCAGTGGGCACAGTATACGCTGTGAGCTGACACAAAAAAAGCAGACTTATGTTTCAGAGTCAAAATATTTTTTTTATTTTTAAAATGTACACTTACACTACTAATAAACAAGATAATGAGTGGTGGCACTGGGCAAGTGGGCACAGTATATGCTGTGAGCCTGACACAAAAAAGCAGACTGATGTTTCAGAGTCAAAATAGTTTTTTTATTTTGAAATGTACACTTACACTACTATATAACAAGATATATGAGTGGTGCACTGGACCAGTGGGGCAACTGAAATTAAATTACACTAGCAGACTGATGTAAAAGATTTTTTTTTTTTAATTTACACTACTGTTACACCAGAATATGAGTGGTGGCACTGAGCAAGTAGGCACAGTATATGCTGTGAGCTGACACTCAGGCTGGGCAGTGGCATGCAGGCAACTGCTATTAGATTACACTAGCAGACTGATGTAAAAGTTTTTTTTTTTAATGTACACTACTGTTACACCAGATATGAGTGGGTGTGGCACTGGGCAAGTGGGTCTGGCACACACGCTGGCAGGCAACGGCAATTTGATTACACTAGCAGATGATGTTTCACAGTCAAAAAAGTTTTTTTTTTTTAAATTTACACTACTGTTACACCAGATATGACTGGGTGGGTGGCCTGAGCAAGTAGGCACAGTATATGCTGTGAGGCCTGACACCTCAGGCTGGCAGGCAATGCTATTAGATTACACTAGCAGACTGATGTAAAGTTTTTTTTTTTTTTTTTAAATTTACACTACTGTTACACCAGCCAGATATGAGTGGTGGCACTGAACAAGGTAGGCACAGTATATCCTGTGAGCCTTGACACACAGGCTGGAAGTGGCAGGCTGGCAACTGCTATTAGATTACAAAGAAAAAAACAAACAAAAAACGACTTATGTAGCCCTAAATAGGGCTTTTTTTTTTTGGGTGCTGTCCTTACAGCAGAGATCAGATGAGTCCTTCAGGACTGTAGTGGACACTGAATACACTAGCCTAGCTACCGATTTCCCTATTAAATTAGCAGCAGCTACACTGTCCCTCCTCTCACTAACAATGCAGGATCAGAATGAATCTAAAATGGCTACTGCCCAGGAGCCTGGGAGGGAGTGTCTGCTGCTGATGTGTCTGCAGACTGTGAGATACAGGGTCAAAGTTTACTCAATGATGACGAATAGGGGGCAGAATCGAAACATCGCATATGTTCGCCCGCTGCTGCGAACGCATAACGAGCTATGTTTGCCGGGAATGTTCTCCGGCGAACTGTTTGCGACATCACTAAATACCAGGCAATTCAATATTTCATGCCACCATTTCACGCCAAATGCCATCAAATAAAAAAATTGGGTTTTCTCACAGAAATTATTTACATACGGCTTGTGCAAATCATGAGACAAATTATTGTAAAAGTTTATCTGCAATCCTCTTTGTTTATAAATAGCAGATATATATGGCTTGCCATTACTTTTTGGTAATTAGAAGGCCGCTCAATGCCGCTGCGCACCACACTTCTATTATTCCTGCCAGTGAAGGGGTTAATTAGGTATCTTAAAAGGTTAATTTTAGCATTAGTGTAGGATTAGCCTCCCGTCTGACACTTCCCTGATTCCTAACAAACAGCTCTCTTCCCACCCACACTGGTCACTCCCCCATCTTAGGTACTGGCAGACGATGAAATCCGGCGCCAGCCGACACCAAGCCCAGATATCACGCATGGCTATTGGCCTAAGACGTGGAAACGTCACCTCTCAGACAAATAACGTTCTGTCGTGGGCTGCCTTAGCAGCTCAGTGCGGCAAACGCTGCAAACAATAAAGGAGCTTTCAGCATAAAGTATTTTATACTTCATGACTGAAAGTCCCCTTTATTTGTTCCAATGGTAAATTTATCATCACTTTAGGGACAGTCAACACCAGAATTTCTTTAGTGTAATTGGCAAGAGTCCATGAGCTAGTGACGTATGGGATATACATTCCTACCAGGAGGGGCAAAGTTTCCCAAACCTCACAATGCCTATAAATACACCCCTCACCACACCCACAATTCAGTTTTTACAAACTCTTGCCTCCTATGGAGGTGTGGTGAGGTAAGTTTGTGCTAGATTTTCTAAGTTGATATGCGCTTCTCAGCATGCTGAAGCCCCGGTTCATCTCAGAGTGCAGTGAATGACAGGGGATGTGAAAGGGAGTATTACCTATTGAATGCAATGGTCATCCCTATCGGGATCTATTTATCGGATCTCTGTTATCGGTCCGTAGAGATTCATCTCCTACCTCCCTTTTCAGATCGACGATATACTCTTATATACCATTACCTCTAATGATCTCGTTTCAGTACTATATGTAGATGAGTGTCTTTTGGTAAGTTGGTTTTCTTTTATTTAAGACACTCTCAGCTATGGTTTTGGCACTTTATATGTAAAGTTCTAAATATATGTTTTGTACTTATATTTGCCATGATTCAGGTTAATCAGTATATTTCCTTTTCGCAGACTGTCAGTTTCATTTTGGGAAATGCATATAAAAAAAAAAAAAATTTACCTGAAATTTTCAAATTGACTCTTTTTTTAAATGAGGGCAGGTGAGGCTCGCGGGAGCGCAAAATGCTATAAATTTATTGCGTCATTCTTGGCGCAAGACTTTTTTGGCGCGAGAATTACGTTTGTTGATGTAATTTACGTCATTTCCGGTGTCTTAGTTGGGCGCTGAGATTTTTTCACGTAGTTGCGTCATCTATGACGCTCGTGTTTGTTGCAGACTTTCTTGGCGCCAAAAAATATTTTGTCAGTTGTAGGGCCCCCGTCATACTTGGCGCAGATTTCTGACATTATTTAAGTCTTTATTTCATCTTGCTTCTGGTTTCCAGAGGCTTATTTTGTTTGCATTTTTTCCCCTTCCTGAAACTGTCATATAAGGAAATTGATATTTTGCTTTATATGTTGTTTTTTTTCTCCTACATTTGCAAGATATCTTAAAACTGTTCCTGTTTCAGAAAACACTGTTGGATTCCTGCTGACTGATATCAGTCCTACCAAAGCTAAGTTAATTTATTTTAATGTTATGAATTTTTATCTTTAGCTATGGTTTGTAATAAGTTATCATGGTAAACCTTTTTCATGCAGAAAAATGTCCATCAGTATTAATGCATTGTCATATTGCTATTCTTTTAACATCTAAATGTACAAGATATACCTGGTAATTTATAAGAATTTTTTTCTGATTCTATTCTGAAGGCTTTGTCTGCCATCCCGCCTTTTAAATAAAATGTAAAGGTCTTTTTTTTTTTTTTTTTTTTTTTTTTTAAACTTCTCATTTAGTTGATGAATTTTCAATGACCGACAACATAATTAATTATCCTTCTCTGATGATGATTATCTCATTCAGAATATCCTTCATCAGATATTGACACTAACAAAATCTACTTTTTTATTTTTAAATAGAGTACATTTGTTTCTTTGTTGAAAAAGTGTTGATTATTTTGGATATTGAGGAGACTAGTCCTCTTGATTTTAAGGCTAGCTAACATTTAAAATTCTGCTTATTAATCTCTTGTGGTTACTTCAGAGGTTTTTTTCCAGTTCCTAATTCTGGGGAATGGAATAGGCCTGGGTACTTCTTTTATTCCATTTTTAAGGTTTTTAAATTGTATCCTTTGCCAGCAGTTAGTTTGAAGTTTTGGGAAAAGATCCCCAAAGTTAATGGGGCTATCTCTTACTCCTTGTTTAAACGTACTAATATTCCTATGGAAAATAGTATTTATTTTAAAGATCCTTTAGATGGGAAACTTGTATCTTTTCTAAGGGAAATTAATTTATTTCAGGTCCTTTTCTTAGGCCTGCAATTTTCTTGGCTGATGTTGCAGCTGTTTCATCTTTTTTGGTTGGAAACTTAGAGCAACAAGTATTGGTTTCTAATTTGTTTAGCATTGTTAACTTGATTCAACATGCTAATTTAATTTGTCATGCCATTTTTTGATATTATTAAAATTGAGGTTAAATCTATGTATTTAGCTATTTTAGCTAGAAGAACTTTGTGACTTAAATCTTGGAATGCTGATTTGATTTCTAAAATCCAGATTTCTATTTTTCTTTCCTTCCAAGGTAATAAATTATTTGCTTCACAGTTAGATTCAATACTTTTCAACTGTTAATATGGGGAAGGGAGTTTTTTTTTGCCTTCAAGATTAAGTCTAAGCCTTATATTAGTTTTTGTTCATAATGAGGAACAGAAAACCGAATTCTTCCCCAAGTAACATGTTTCTTATTGGAAGCTTTCTTCAAAATGGAATGAATATAACCATTTAAGAGATCAAAGCCAGCCACCAAATTTGCATGAAGGTGCGGCCCTTATTCCAGCTAAGCTGGTAGGGTCAGGTTAAGTTCTTTCTAAAAGTTGTTTGGGTACAATTCCGGGTCAAACTTCTTAGATTGGGGTACAGAATAGGATTCAGAGTAAGACCGCCTGTGAGAAGTCTTTTTCTCTCTCACATATTCTAGCATATTCCAGTAAAGGTTCAGACTTTCCTGAAGTAGTGTTTCAGACTGTAGTTATCATGGGGTATTCATACCAGCTTCCTTTTCAGGAACGGGGTCTGGGGTTTTGTTCAGAACTATTCATTGTCCAAAGAAAGAAAAACTTTTGAATTGTCATGTAAGAGTACCATCTTTCAGAATGGTGATTATAAGGTCTATTCTTGCCTTTTGTTCAGCAAGGGCATTATTGCCTACAATAGACTTACAGGATTCATATCTTCATATTCTGTTTTCATTCAGATTATTTTCATTTTCTGAGATTCTCTTTTTTAGACAAGCATTACCAATTTGTTGCTTTTCCTTCCTGGCCTAGCGACAGCGCTAAGAATCTTTTCTAGGTTCTCAGTGTTTCCTTGTTTGGACGATAATGTGGTAACTTGCTCAGTCTTTTTTTTTTTTTTTTGCATAATCTCATACGATTCAACTTCTGTTGTTTCTTCAAATACATGGTTGGAGGATTCATTTTATCAAAAGCTCCTTGATTCCTCAGACAAGGGTCACCTTTTTTAGGTTTCCAGATAGATTGTGTCAATGTCTTTGTCTCTAACAGACAAGAGACAATTTATATTGGGTTCAGCTTGTCTGAACCTTCAGTCTCTATTATTTCCTTCAGTAGCTATATGCATGGAAGTTTTAGGTCTCATGACTGCAACATTGGATTTGATTCCCTTTGCTTTTTTTCATATGAAACCTTTCCAGTTTTTAATGCTGAATTAATGGTGCAGGGATTATTCTAGGATTTCACATTTAATATCCTTGAATCCCAATATTCAACTATCTCTGACTTGGTGGTTAGATCACCATCGTATAGTTCTACGGGTCTCTTTGGTTCATCCAACATGGACCATGATCACAAAAGATGCAAGTCTTTTAGGTTGGGAAGCTGTCTGGGGATCTGTGACAGCACAAGGGGTTTGGAAATCTCAAGAGGCGAGATTACCATTCAATATTTTGGAACTCCGTGCGATTTTCAGAGTTCTTCAGTTTTGGCTTCTATTTGAAGAGACGTTTATTGGTTTTCAGACAGACAATGTCACAACTGTGGCATAATCATCAGGGTGGGACTCTCAGTCCTCAGGCTATGAAAGAAGTATCTTGGATACTTGTTTGGGCAAAATCAAGCTCCTGTCTAATTTCTGCGGTCCATATCCCAGGTATAGACAATTGGGAAGCGTATTATCTGTCATCAAGCTCTACATCCGGGAGAATGGTCTCTTCACCCAGATGTGTTTTTTTCAAATTGTTCAGATGTGGGGGCTTCCAGAAATAGATCTGATGGCATCTCATCTAAACAAGAAACTTCCCAGGTACCTATCCAGGTCCAGGGATCCTCAGGCTGAAGCAGTGTATGCATTGACACTTCCTTGGAGTTATCAACCTGCCTTTATTTTTCCGCCTCTAGTTCTTCTTTTAAGGGTGGTTTTCAAAATCATCATGGAGCAATTGTTTGTGCTGCTGGTGGCTCCAGCATGGCCGCTCAGGTTTTGGTATCTGGATCTTGTTCGGATGTCCAGTTGCCAACCTTGGCCACTTCCATTAAGGCCAGACCTTATATCTCAAGGTTTGTTTTTTCCATCAGGATCTCAAATGATTAAATTTGATGGTATGGAAATTGAACGCTTAGTCATAAAGTTTCTCTGACTCAGTGATTATTACTATGTTGCAGGCTCGTAAATCTGTATCTAGAAAGATTTTTTATCGAGTTTGGAAGACTTACATTTCATGGTGCTCTTCTCATAAATTCTCTTGGCATTCTTTTAGAATTCCTAGAATTTTACAGTTTCTTCAGGATGGTTTAGATAAGGGTTTGTCTGCAAGTTCTTTGGAAGGTCAAATATCTGCTCGTTCTGTTCTACAGAAAAATTGCTAAACTTCCTGATATTCATGGTTTTGTACATGCTTTGGTTCGTATCAAGCCTGTCATTAAATCAATTTCTCCTCCTTGGGAGTCTTATTTTGGTTTTGAAGGCTTTACAGGCTCCTCGGTTTGAGCCTATGCATTCTCTGGTCATCTCTTCTGCTAGAAGAGTTTCTGATTTATCTGCTCTTTCTTGTGAGTCTCCTTTTCTGCTTTTTCATCAGGATAAGGTGGTTTTTGCGGACTTTGTTTAAATTTTTTCCTAAAGTTGTGAACTCCAACAACGTTAGTAGAGAAATTGTTGTCCCTTCTTTATGTCCTAATCCTAAGAATTTTCTGGAGAGATCCTTACATTCTTTGGATGTGGCAAGAGCTTCGAAATATTATGTTGAAGCTACTAAAGATTTCAGAAAGACTTCTAGTCTATTTGTTATCTTTTCTGGTTCTAGGAAAGGTCAGAAGGCTTCTGCCATTTCTTTGGCGTCTTGGTTAAAGCTTTTGATTCATCATGCTTATTTAGAGTCGGGTAAATCCCCCCCCGCCTCAGAGATTTACGGCTCATTCTACTAGGTCAGTTTCCACTTCCTGGGTTTTTTAGAATGAAGCTTCTGTTGATCAGATTTGCAAAGCAGCAACTTGGTCTTCTTTGCTTATTTTTCCAACATTGGTGTGTCCGGTCCACGGCGTCATCCATTACTTGTGGGAAATATTCTCCCCCACAGGGAAAGGCAAGGAGAGCACACAGCAAGAGCTGTCCATATAGCTCCCCCTCCCAGTCATTCTCCTTGCCGCTCTGAACTTTAGCAAGGCTGGAACAAGGGTAAGCAGGCCAAGAAGCCTGCTGCCGCTAACAAAACAGCATGAAGGAGTAGCCCCCCGATCCGGGACCCGGATCTAGTAGGGGGGCAGACTCTCTCTCTTTGCTCAGGCTTGGGCAAGAGATGTTCAGGATCCCTGGACACTAGAAATAGTTTCTCAGGGTTATCTTCTGGAATTCAAGGAACTACCCCAAGGGGAAGGTTCCACATGTCTCACTTATCCTCAAACCAATAAAGAGACAGCATTCTTACATTGTGTAGAAGACCTGTTAAAGATGGGAGTGATACACCCAGTTCCAACGGCGGAACAAGGAATGGGTTTTTACTCAAATCTGTTTGTAGTTCCAAAAAAGAGGGAACTTTCAGGACCAATTCTGGATTTAAAGATCCTAAACCAAATTTCTCAGAGTACCATCGTTCAAAATGGAAACCATTCGAACGATTCTACCCACAATCCAGGAAGGTAAATTTATTACTACCGTGGATCTAAGGATGCGTATCTACATATTCCTATCCACAAAGAACATCATCAGTTCCTAAGGTTTCCCTTTCTGGACAAACATTACTAGTTTGTGGCCCTCCCATTCGGGTTAGCCACTGCCTCCAAGGATTTTCCCAAAGGTAACTCGGATCCCTTCTAGCGGTCTAAGACCAAGGGGCATTGCAGTAGTACCGTACTTGGACGACATTCTAATACAAGCGTCGTCTCTTTCAAAGGCAAAGGCTCACACAGACATCGTTCTGGCCTTTCTCAGATCTCACGGATGGAAGGTGAACATAGAAAAAAGTTCCCTGTCTCCGTCAACAAGAGTTCCCTTCTTGGGAACAATAATAGATTCCTTAGAAATGAGGATTTTTCCTGACAGAAGTCAGAAAGTCAAAACTTCTAAACGCTTGTCAAGTTCTTCATTCTATTCCTCGTCCTTCCATAGCTCAGTGCATGGAAGTAGTAGGGATTGATGGTTGCAGCAATGGACATAGTTCCTTTTGCGCGAATTCATCTAAGACCATTACAACTGTGCATGCTGAAACAGTGGAATGGGGACTATACAGACTTGTCTCCAGTGATTCAAGTAGATCAGAAGACCAGAGACTCACTCCGTTGGTGGCTAACCCTGGACCACCTGTCCCAGGGAATGAGCTTCCGCAGACCAGAGTGGGTCATCGTCACGACCGACGCCAGTCTAGTGGGCTGGGGCGCGGTCTGAAAATCCCTGAAAGCTCAGGGACTATGGTCTCGGGAAGAGTCTCTTCTCCCGATAAACATTCTGGAACTGAGAGCGATATTCTATGCTCTCAGGGCTTGGCCTCAAATAGCAAAGGCCAGATTCATAAGATTCCATCAGACAACATGACGACTGTTTGCTTATATCAATCATCAGGGGGAACAAGGAGTTCCCTGGCGATGAAAGAAGTGACCAAAATAATAAAATGGGCAGAGGATCACTCCTGCCACCTATCTGCGATCCACATCCCAGGTGTGGAAAACTGGGAGGCGGATTATCTGAGTCGTCAGACATTTCATCCGGGGGAGTGGGAACTCCACCCAGAGATCTTTTGCCAGTTGGACTCAATTATGGGGCATTCCAGATATGGATCCTGATGGCGTTCTCGTCAGAACTTCAAGGTTCCTTGCTACGGGTCAGATCCAGGGATCCCTAGGCGACTCTAGTGGATGCACTAGTAGCGCCATGGACCTTCAACCTAGCCTATGTGTTTCCACCGTTTCCTCTCATTCCCCAGGCTGGTAGCCAGATCAAGCAGGAGAGGGCCTCGGTGATCTTGATAGCTCCTGCGTGGCCACGCAGGACTTGGTATGCAGACCTGGTGAATATGTCATCGGTGCCACCATGGAAGCTACCTTTGAGACAGGATCTTCTTGTACAGGGTCCATTCGAACATCCAAATCTGGTCTCCCTCCAGCTGACGGCTTGGAAATTGAACGCTTGATTCTATCAAAGCGGTGGGTTTTCAGATTCTGTGATAGATACTCTAGTTCAAGCCAGAAAACCGGTAACTAGAAAAATTTACCATAAAAATATGAAAAGATATATCTGCTGGTGTGAATCCCAAGGGATTCTTATGGAATAAGATTAAAATCCCTAAGATCCTTTCCTTTCTACAAGAGGGTTTGGATAAAGGATTATCAGTGAGTTCTCTAAAGGGACAGATTTCTGCTTTATCTGTCTTATTACACAAACGACTGGCAGCTGTGCCAGATGTTCAAGCATTTGTTCAGGCTATGGTTAGGATCAAGCCTGTTTACAGACCTTTGACTCCTCCCTGGAGTTTAATCTATTTCTTTCAGTTCTTCAATGGGTTCCGTTTGAACCTCTACATTCCATAGATATTAAGTTGTTATCTTGGAAAGTTTTGTTTTTGGTTGCTATTTCTTCTGCTAGAAGAGTTTCTGAGTTATCTGCTCTGCAGTGTTCTCCGCCCTATCTGGTGTTCCATGCAGATAAGGTTGTTTTGCGGTAATAAGCCTGGTTTTCTTCCAAAGGTTGTTTCTAACAAAAATATTAACTAGGAGATAGTTGTTCCTTCTTTTGTGTCCGAATTCAGTTTCAAAGAAGGAACGTTTGTTACACAATTTAGACGTAGTCCGTGCTCTAAAATTCTATTTAGAAGCTACAAAAGAGTTCAGACAAACTTATTCTCTGTTTTGTCGTCTATTCTGGTAAAAGTAGAGGTCAAAAGCGACTTCTACCTCTCTTTCTTTTTGGCTTAAAAGCATCATCCGATTGGCTTACGAGACTGCCGAACGGCAACCTCCAGAAAGAATCACAGCTCACTCCACTAGGGCTGTGGCTTCCACATGGGCCTTCAAGAACGAGGCTTCTGTTGATCAGATATGTAAGGCAGCGACTTGGTCTTCACTGCACACTTTTGCCAAATTTTACAAATTTGATACTTTTGCTTCTTCAGAGGCTATTTTTGGGAGAAAGGTTTTGCAAGCCGTGGTGCCTTCTGTTTAGGTAACCTGATTTGCTCCCACCCTTCATCCGTGTCCTAAAGCTTTGGTATTGGTTCCCACAAGTAAGGATGACGCCGTGGACCGGACACACCAATGTTGGAGGAAAACAGAATTTATGCTTACCTGATAAATTACTTTCTCCAACGGTGTGTCCGGTCCACGGCCCGCCCTGGTTTTTAATCAGGTTGAATTTTTTTCTTTATACACTACAGTCACCACGGCACCCTATAGTTTCTCCTTTTTCTCCTAACCGTCGGTCGAATGACTGGGGGGCGGAGCTAGAGGGGGAGCTATATGGACAGCTCTTGCTGTGTGCTCTCCTTGCCTTTCCCTGTGGGGGAGAATATTTCCCACAAGTAATGGATGACGCCGTGGACCGGACACACCGTTGGAGAAAGTAATTTATCAGGTAAGCATAAATTCTGTTTTTTACTAAATTCTACCATTTTGATGTTTTCTCTTCTTCAGAAGCAGTTTTTGGTAGAAAAATACTTCAGGCAGCTGTTTCAGTTTGATTCCTCTGCTTATAATTTCAGTTTTTTTCATTATAAGATTAAAACTTTTGATTTGGGTTGTGGATTAATTTTTCAGCGGAATTGGCTGTCTTTATTTTTATCCCTCCCTCTCTAGTGACTCTTGTGTGAAGTGCCACATCTTGGGTATTTGCTATCCCATACGTCACTAGCTCATGGACTCTTGCCAATTTACATGAAAGAAAAACATAATTTATGTAAGAATTTACCTGATAATTAATTTACTTTCATATTGGCAAGAGTATCATGGACCACCCTTTTTATTGGTTGGTTATGATTTTTTTTGTATAAAGCACAATTATTCCAATTCCTTGTTGATGCTTTCGCTCCTTTTCTTATCACCCACTTCCTTGGCTATTCGTTAAACTGAATTGTGGGTGTGGTGGGGGGTGTATTTATAGGCATTTTGAGGTTTGGGAAACTTTGCCCCTCCTGGTAGGAATGTATATCCCATACGTCACTAGCTCATGGACTCTTGCCAATATGAAAGAAATTTATTTATCAGGTAAATTCTTACATAAATTTTGTTTTTTGTTGTTCTAAAAGATAGATAATCCCTTAATTACCAATTCCCCAGTTTTGCATAACCCAACAGTTATAATTATACAAGGTTTTAACCTCTGTAATTACCTTGTATCTAAGCCTCAGCAGACTGCCCCCTCATTTCAGTGCTTTTGACAGACTTGCATTTTAGCCAATCAGAGCTGCCTCCATGGTAAATTCACGTGCAAGAGCTCAATTATATTTATATGAAACACGTGAACTAATGCCCTCTAGTGGGGAAAAACTATCAAAATGCATTTAGATTAGAGGCGGCCTTCAATTAGCATATGAACCTCCTAGGTTTAGCTTTCAACTAAGAAAACAAGGCAAAATTGGTGATAAAAGTAAATTGGAAAGTTTTTTAAAATTACATGCCCTATTTGAAACATGAAAGTTTTTTTTGGACTTGACTGTCCCTTTAAATATAAACAGCATAAATAGTAATTTAAGTACACTGGATGTGCAAAAATCACTTAAAAATGTTGTACTTTTAAGCGTAATTGTTGTTTTTTTATAAAATGGGCTGAACGGTTATAAAATTGTCTCTCTAATCCCAGCGTAATTATGTAAACATTTTCACAGCAGATCTCAGTCTTTTTCATGCCAACTAAAAGGCAAGCTTATCTCAAAACACTGAAAATACTTATAACTCTAAAAGACAAAATATGCTTACAGGGAATATAATCGATTGTAAGATGCGATAATGCTGAATGTTAGAACTACTGAATCTTTCATGATTCAGATAGAACATGTGATTTTAATCAACTTTCCAATTTACAGTCTATTATCTAATTTGTTTTGTTCTCTTGCTGGTCCTTTATGTTGTAAGGGAATACCTAGTAGAACTCAGGAACTGCTGATTGAAGGCTACAACGTATATGCCTTTGTTTGGCCGACCCAGTGCACTCAGGCGTGGAATTGCAAGTCATTTCTGTTGGTCATTACTATAGAATAACATATCAGCCTAAAGGTTTTCAAAACAAATCATCATCTTGTTTGCCGCAATTGTTTTAAAATAACCAAACTCCCTTCACCAGTTACCCACTTTACTAGTAGGAACCAATTACAGGCTGCAGACTTCAGGGTCACAATGGTTTGTGTAAAATGTATTGTTTTGCAGTTATCAGCTAATGGTAGTTTAGTGAAATATATGTAGCAGGGTTAGCCTTTATAAGTCAGCTGGGTGCATTTCAAGTTCTGGGAATTAAAATTTTTTGCCTTATTTTTTTTTTCAGGCAGCAGCAGGTGGCGCTGTTCATTTGTATATTTGTGAATTTATAATCGAGCTCTCTTCAGTGTCCTATGCCTTGAAAAATTGCTGCTTAATGGAGCAATATCTGATGGCAATTTTCACACAAAAGCAAGAGATGTTTAGTCCCAGGTAGCATAGAATGCCAGCAGTTAGCAGATTTCACAAGCCTAAACCTATTACATATACGTACGAGAGGTGAAAAGATAAAATACAGCGAAACAGTGTAAGTTTTAGCAACACATTGAGCAGGGCAAGGGTTTTTTACGCCAATAACAAGTCTGAACTGGCTCCTCCCAAATAAAGCAAATGATTTGCTTTTGAAAAACAGCCAAGAGGGTGAAAATGTTCATATTCGGCTGGTGTTAATCTGTTTCAAGACAACTGAAAAGTCTTACAATTGCAATGTGTTTTATGTCCCTTTTAAAGTGGTGTGCAGTGTTTGACCAATAATAAAACAATTGCAGTAAACATGGTGTTAATGTATTCAGAAAGTTTTCACACTTGGCTGGCACGTTATTTTATTGCAACACTACTGAAAAGTCTTGAAATGACAGTGTTATGTTTCTTTTTAATAATAGTTTAAAAGTATCAATCGATGGGTTGAAACCAGTGTTATACGGCATTATTAAACATTCAGGATTCAGACAGAGCAAGCAATTTTAAATAACTTTACAATTAACTTTCATTAAATTTGCTTTGTTCTTTTGATTTCCTTTGTTAACCCCTTGAGTGCTAACTAGGGCTCTGAGCCGTCGCAGAGTTTCCCACTCATGTGCTGACGGCTCAGAGCCGTCGCTAGCTCTCTCCCACTTTGAGGGAGATCTGGGCGCTCCCACCCGCTTCTACCCCGGCGATCGGGCCTGTATACTGAAAGGCATCGCCGGGGCTTCACGTTTTGTGCGGTGACGTCACCACGCAACTTTATTTAAAAATGACAGGTATAGGGAAAGGGGGTATTCTGCTTAGCAGCTACAGATCCCCAAGACCCACCATTGGAAAGGTGATTGCCTAACCTTTCCAACGGTGTAAGTCTTGGCGATCTGAAAAAAAAAACCCTAAAATCAGCTTAGCACCCAGGTGGGAAAGTGCTTAGCACTTAAAGGGTTAAAGAGTAAACGTAGTTAGGCTCAGGAGCTAGCTGAACATGTCTGGTGGTGAGCCAATAACAAGAGACATATGTGCAGCCACCAGTAGCTCCCAGTAGTGCATTGCTGCTCCTGAGCCTACCTAAATATGCTTTGTAACAAAGGATACTAAGAGAACAAAACAAGTTGTTTTTAAAATGAAAATCTGACTGTTAGTTAAATTCTGACTCTGACAGACAAGGGTGACCTTACTCCTAGTTTTTTCTCTTGTAGCCGGTTGGGGACGAGTCTAACGCTCGGGTTTTGGAGGTAGTGGGAGAGAAGCCAGGTAAGTAGCAGTAAAAGGGGCAGCTTTATTGGGTGGGAGGTTGTAGGCCATTTAATTATATAACCTGCCTTTCCTGTCGGTTACAGAATTTGACTTTGCACTCCGGGGCCACCTGGAAATTGGGGAAGCGTTGGACATAATCCGACAGAGGTAAGAGCTGGTCTTTTCAGGGCTACAGCAGGAGTGCGTTAGTTAAATGCCAGGATATGAACATACAGTTTTAAACAGCTTTCCAATTTACTTCTATTATCAAATTGTCTTTGTTTTCTTGCATTTTTCTGCAAACAGTTATTTTATGCATTCCAATCTGGACTGATTTATAGACAGGAAGATCTTGTTGCTTTGAAATCTGCTCGATAGCTCAGGTCTGGTTAAACTGATTAATTTCAGCTTGCTTGGCTTTGCTTCAACACAAGTGGAAAGCTCCACCTACTGGCTATTTTAATAAATGCACTGCTTCTCAATGCTTTTCAATAGCAGTCGCATGACTGGAAAAAAAGGTTGTTATTCTGAAACGGTGTAAATTGAACCGTTGTTAAAACGAGGGCCACCTGTATATAAAAATATATATACATACACACACACACACACACACACAGAGATAGTCAGCACTCACTTGAAAGCTCTCAGCTAAGATTAAAAACAAAACTGAAGAGTTATTTACCGCATCTGGCCAAATGGGACAAGCCCAGGTACCACGTCAAGGTCGCTCCCAAAACCTTAATTTGTTTTGTAATCTCCCTACGGGCCTTGCACCCAGACTTTTCTGGGGTTAACTGCCTGGGAATAAAGATACCAAGAGAACAAAGAAAAATTGATAATAGAAGTAAAATAGAAAGTTGCTTATAACTGCTGCTCTATTTGAGTCATAAAAGAAAAATTGTGGATTTAGTGTCCCTTTAAAGATCCCAGATACTGAAGCTCCGCCTCTTCATACTGGGCGTCGCCATCTTGGAGCTCAGGTATTCTCACAGCCTGTGACAGAAGCATTTACATAAAATGAGGTTGTCCACTTCTTGACAACTGTATAATGTGCATGATACAGAGCAGGAGCTTTACATTTCTACAGCTGCTGCATTGCTCTATATTACAGTTTAGCTACATATTTTGTGTAACTGTAAAACTGTGTATGAAGAGGCGGAGCTTCAGTATCTGGCACCTTTAAGCTATTAACACAGGAAAATTGATTGAAAAGAGCTGCAGTAACAAAATGAAATGCAATAACAAAGGAAGAAATGACTGTTCTTTTGTAGTTGTGGCCAGCAGTTTAAAGGGACACTAAACCCAAATTTTGTCTTTCATGATTCAGGTACAGCATGCAATTTGAAGCAACTTTCTAATTCACTCCTATTATCAATTTTTCCTCGTTCACATGCTATCTTAATTTTACAAAGCTAGACTGTAAGCTTAAGAGCCATCCCATTTTTGGTTCAGCACCTGGGTAGCGCTTGCTGATTGGTGGCTAAATGTAGCTAACCAGGTGCTGAAGCAAAAATGGGTCGGCTCCTAACCTTACATTACTGCTATTTCCAATAAAGACAACAAATAAAATGTGTTAATAGGAGCAAATGAGAAAGTTGCTTAAAATTGCATGCTCTATCTGAATCATGAAAGAAAAAAAATTGGGTTTAGTGTCCCTTTAATGTCCCTTTAAAGTGTAGTTCAATGGTGAAAATAAATGTAGACTTTAGTGTCCATTTAAACTGCACCATAAGAAATGTATCTGTAGCTGTTTTGTTTTGTTTTTTTCGTATCCATAAGAGAATAAATTGGACATAGTTTCCAGTCTTTTATGGCGTCTAACACCTCGTATTACAACATATGCTTCATTTACTAATGGAGCCTTCAGGCAGTTTCCAGATGGACTGTAAACAATAATACAATGTAGGTGTCAGTTATTTAACTTCATCACATTTTCCCAGAATCCTCTCGCTCTTATCTATCTGTATAGATAATTAAATTGTGCTGGAGCAGGAAAGTGTGAAATGGTCCTTATTTACACATTTTCCTACTTTATTTACCTCTAACCTTTTATTTATTTATTGTCTTTTTCAGACGCCTCTCTCATGTTTCGGGTCACCGTTCCTATTACCTCCGTGGAGCCGGCACGTTGCTGCAATACGCTCTTGTGAACTTTACCCTCAGCAAGCTTGTAAAAAAGGTAACTAAAGGCCAGAACGGGATTCAGCTGTGAATAGTCTTGTGTCTATTATCTGACTATCTCTAGTGCCCAGACTCAACTCGTAGCTTTTCACGGAAAATGAGATATTGACCATGCTCAAAGTAAAAAATAGGAACCTAACAAATTGGGTGTCTGTCCCTTCAGGGATCTTTCAACCATTATTTAGCAATTACAATACAATTGAGACTATTTTGTAGAACAATACTGGTCAGTACAATGGTTGGAGTTCAGAAAAAAGTGCCTAAAAGTCACATAAGGCGATCATGTAGGCATAAACCATCTGATTCTTCAATCTTGTATTCAGTGAAGTTAAAGGGACAGTCTACACCTTATTCATCTTAAAGTCTTACCCTAGATTACACTGCAATTAGCCTCCTGCACCTTGTCTATATCATACAGCAGGAACAGTAAAACCATTATTTTAAAATGACTATTGTTTATGGTCACTTTGAAATGGCTGCCAAGCTCCACCCACTGATGACATCACAATCTGGGCTACATCTGTGCTCACTGCTGAATAGCATTTACAGTCTGTTGAATCTAACTAGTGAGCCTTTTGGAACTAGTGAAGCCTTTAATGTAGCCCAGATTGTGATAATTGTGATGTCACTAGTGGGCCGAGCTTCAGCCATTTCAAAGTGACCATAAACAATATGTCATTTTAAAATAACTTTCTCTTGTTAAGTGTATTCAGTCCACGGGTCATCATTACTTATGGAATATATTCCCTTCCCAACAGGAAGTTGCAAGAGGATCACCCAAGCAGGGTTGCTATATAGCTCCTCCCCTCACATGTCATATTCAGTCATTCTCTTGCAACTCAACTAGTTAGGAGGTTGTGAGAAGTCTGTGGTGTTTTTATACTTAGTTTATTTCTTCAATCAAAAGTTTGTTATTTTAAATGGCACCGGAGTGTGCTGTTTATTTCTCAGGCAGTGTTTGGAAGAAGAATCTGCCTGCGTTTTATATGATCTTAGCAGAAGTAACTAAGATCCACTGGCTGTTCTCGCACATTCTGGGGAGTGGGGTAACTTTCAGAAAGGGAATAGCGTGCGGGGAATCCTGCAAATGAGGTATGTGCAGTAAATTAAGAAAATACTGCTGATACCAATGTAATGTAAGTAAAGCCTTTATTACAGTGAAAGCGACTGTTAACAGGCTGATTTAAATATATACAGTAAAGTAATTTCTGAGGAATGGAACTTGACTGAGAAAATGCTATTAATACTGAAGTGATGTTATAAGCCTTAAATGCAGTAGGAGGACTGGTATCAGGCTTATCAATAGAAATGTATACTTCTTAACAAAAGGAGCTTTAAAACGATTTTACTGGCATGTTTAATCTTTTGTGAGGTACTTTGGTGATAAAAACTTATGGGGGCATAAATTTTTCCACATGGCTGACCGTTTTTTTTCTGCATAGAAACAGTTAACTGAAACTCCCTATGTTGTAATATTGAGTGGGAGGGGCCTATTTTAGCGCTTTTTTGTCGCAGTAAAAATTTAGGCTTAATCTTCCTGCTTCTTCCTGCATGAACCAGGTCGTCTCCAGAGAGCTTAAGGGACTCCAAAAGTCATTTTGAGGGAGGTAATCAGTCACAGCAGACCTGTGACAGTGGTGTTTGGACTGTATTAAAAAAAGTTTTTTTCTGTACTGCTTATAGAAAACCGTTTTGGGTATTAAGGGGTTATTCATCAATTTGCAAGTGGGTGCAATGCTCTGCTAACTTAATATATTTACTGTGAAAATTTTGTTGCTATAACTGATTTGGTTCATTGTTATTTCAACGGTGACAGTTTTTGGTGCTTCTTAAAGGCACAGTAGCGTTTTTCTTTATTGCTTGTAAAATTATTTACAGTGTTTTCCAAGTCTGCTAGTTTTAATGCTAGTCTGTTTAAACATGTCTGACACAGATGAGTCTCTCTGTTCACTATGTTTAAAGGCCAGTGTGGAGCCCCACAGAAACATGTGTACTAAATGTATTGATTTCACTTTAATTAATAAAGGTCAGTCTTTATCTATAAAGGAATTATCACCAGACAACGAGGGGGAAGTTATGCCAACTAACTCTCCTCACGTGTCAGTACCTTCGCCTCCCGCTCAGGAGGCGCGTGATATTGTGGCGCCTAACGCATCAGGGGCATCCATACAAATCACTTTACAAGACATGGCTACTATTATGAATAATACCCTGACAGAAGTATTATCTAAATTGCCAGAATTAAGAGGCAAGCGCTATTGCTCTGGGGTAAGAATAGAGCGCGCTGGTGCTACAAGAGCCATGTCCGATACTGCGTCACAGTTTGCAGAACATGAGGACGGAGAGCTTCACTCTGTAGGTGACGGATCTGATCCAGGGAAACCGGATTCAGAAATTTCTAATTTTAAATTTAAGCTTGAGAACCTCCGTGTATTGCTAGGGGAGGTTTTAGTGGCTCTGAATGACTGTAACACAGTTGCTATTCCAGAAAAGTTATGTAGGCTGGACAGATACTATGCAGTACCGGTGTGTACTGATGTTTTTCCTATACCTAAAAGGCTTACAGAAATTATTAGCAAGGAGTGGGATAGACCTGGTGTGCCTTTTTCCCCTCCTCCTATATTTAGAAAAATGTTTCCAATAGACGCAACTACATGGGACTTATGGCAGACGGTCCCTAAGGTGGAGGGAGCAGTTTCTACTTTAGCTAAGCGTACCACTATCCCGGTGGAAGATAGTTGTGCTTTTTCGGATCCAATGGATAAAAAATTGGAAGGTTACCTTAAGAAAATGTTAGTTCAACAAGGTTTTATCTTACAGCCCCTTGCATGCATTGCGCCTGTCACTGCTGCTGCGGCATTCTGGTTTTAGTCTCTGGAAGAGGCCATTCACTCAGCTCCATTGGATGAAATCATGGACAAGCTTAAAGCACTTAAGCTAGCTAACGCATTTGTTTCTGATGCCATTGTACACTTAACCAAACTAACGGCTAAGAACTCCAGATTTGCCATCCAGGCGCGCAGAGCGTTATGGCTTAAATCCTGGTCAGCTGATGTGACCTCTAAATCTAAATTGCTTAATATTCCTTTCAAGGGGCAGACCTTATTCGGGCCCGGCTTGAAAGAGATTATCGCTGACATTACTGGAGGTAAGGGTCATACTCTACCTCAGGACAAGGCCAAATCAAAGGCCAAACAGTCTAATTTTCATACTTTTCGAAATTTCAAGGCAGGAGCAACGTCAACTTCCTCCGCCCCAAAACAGGAAGGAACCGTTGCTCGTTACAGACAGGCCTGGAAAACTAACCAGTCCTGGAACAAGGGCAAGCAGGCCAGAAAACCTGCTACTGCCTCTAAGACAGCATGAAGGGTTGGCCCCCTATCCGGAAACGGATCTAGTGGGGGGGCAGACTTTCTCTCTTCGCCCAGGCGTGGGCAAGAGATGCCCAGGATCCCTGGGCGTTGGAGATCATATCTCAGGGATATCTTCTGGACTTCAAGGCTTCTCCTCCTCAAGGGAGATTTCATCTTTCGAGGTTATCAGAAAACCAGATAAAGAAAGAGGTATTTCTACGCTGCGTACAAGACCTCCTAGTAATGGGGGTGATCCACCCAGTTCCGCGGACGGAACAAGGACAGGGATTCTATTCAAATCTGTTTGTGGTTCCCAAGAAAGAGGGTACCTTCAGACCAATTTTGGATCTAAAGATCTTAAACAAATTCCTAAGAGTTCCATCATTCAAAATGGAAACTATTCGGACCATCCTACCCATGATCCAAGATTGTCAGTATATGACCACAGTGGACTTAAAGGATGCCTACCTTCACATACCGATTCACAAAGATCATCATCGGTTCCTAAGGTTTGCCTTTCTAGACAGGCATTACCAATTTGTAGCTCTCCCCTTCGGGTTGGCCACGGCCCCAAGAATCTTTACAAAGGTTCTGGGCTCACTTCTGGCAGTTCTAAGACCACGAGGTATAGCGGTAGCTCCGTATCTAGACGACATCCTGATACAGGCGTCAAGCTTTCAAATTGCCAAATCTCATACAGAGATAGTTCTGGCTTTTCTGAGGTCGCATGGGTGGAAGGTGAACGTGGAAAAGAGTTCTCTAAATGCTTGCCGTGCCCTTCATTCCATTCCACGCCCGTCAGTAGCTCAGTGCATGGAAGTAATCGGCTTAATGGTAGCGGCAATGGACATAGTGCCATTTGCGCGCCTGCATCTCAGACCGCTGCAATTGTGCATGTTAGGCCAGTGGAATGGGGATTGCTCAGATTTACCCCCCCCTACTAAATCTGGATCAAGAGACCAGAGATTCTCTTCTCTGGTGGTTATCTCGGGTCCATCTGTCCAAGGGCATGACCTTTCACAGGCCAGATTGGACGATTGTAACAACAGATGCCAGTCTTCTAGGCTGGGGCGCAGTCTGGAACTCCCTGAAGGCTCAGGGATCGTGGACTCAGGAGGAGAAACTCCTCCCAATAAATATTCTGGAGTTAAGAGCAATATTCAATGCTCTTCTAGCTTGGCCTCAGTTAGCAACACTGAGGTTCATCAGATTTCAGTCGGACAACATCACGACTGTGGCTTACATCAACCATCAAGGGGGAACCAGGAGTTCCCTAGCGATGTTAGAAGTCTCAAAGATAATTCGCTGGGCAGAGTCTCACTCTTGCCACTTGTCAGCGATCCACATCCCAGGCGTGGAGAACTGGGAGGCGGATTTTCTAAGTCGTCAGACTTTTCATCCGGGGGAGTGGGAACTCCATCCGGAGGTGTTTGCTCAACTGGTCCATCGTTGGGGCAAACCAGAACTGGATCTCATGGCGTCTCACCAGAACGCCAAGCTTCCTCGTTACGGATCCAGGTCCAGGGACCCGGGAGCGACGCTGATAGATGCTCTAGAAGCTCCTTGATTCTTCAACCTGGCTTATGTGTTTCCACCGTTTCCTCTGCTCCCTCGACTGATTGCCAAGATCAAACAGGAGAGAGCATCGGTGATTCTGATAGCGCCTGCATGGCCACGCAGGACCTGGTATGCAGACCTAGTGGACATGTCGTCCTGTCCACCATGGACTCTACCTCTGAGGCAAGACCTTCTAATGCAAGGTCCTTTCAATCATCCAAATCTAATTTCTCTGAAACTGACTGCATGGAGATTGAACGCTTGATCCTATCAAAGCGTGGCTTCTCCGAGTCAGTTATTGATACCTTAATTCAGACACAAAAGCCTGTTACCAGGAAAATCTACCATAAGATATGGCGTAAATACCTGTATTGGTGCGAATCCAAGAGTTACTCATGGAGTAAGGTTAGGATTCCTAGGATATTGTCCTTTCTCCAAGAGGGTTTGGAAAAGGGCTTATCAGCTAGTTCGTTAAAGGGACAGATCTCTGCTCTGTCTATTCTTTTGCACAAGCGTCTGGCAGAAGTTCCAGACGTCCAGGCTTTTTGTCAAGCTTTGGCTAGGATTAAGCCTGTGTTTAAAACTGTTGCTCCCCCGTGGAGCTTACATTTGGTTCTTAAAGTTCTTCAAGGAGTTCCGTTTGAACCCCTTCATTCCATTGATATTAAACTTTTATCTTGGAAAGTTCTGTTTTTGATGGCTATTTCCTCGGCTCGAAGAGTCTCGGAGTTATCTGCCCTTACATTGTGATTCTCCTTACCTGATTTTCCATTCAGACAAGGTAGTTCTACGTACTAAACCTGGGTTTTTACCTAAGGTAGTTTCTAACAGGAATATCAATCAAGAGATTGTTGTTCCTTCATTATGTCCTAATCCTTCTTCAAAGAAGGAACGACTTTTGCATAATCTGGACGTAGTCCGTGCCCTGAAATTCTATTTACAGGCAACTAAAGATTTTCGTCAAACTTCTTCCCTGTTTGTCGTTTACTCTGGACAGAGGAGAGGTCAAAAAGCTTCGGCAACCTCTCTCTCCTTTTGGTTTCGTAGCGTAATACGTTTAGCCTATGAGACTGCTGGACAGCAGCCCCCCTGAAAGAATTACAGCTCATTCCACTAGAGCTGTGGCTTCCACCTGGGCCTTTAAGAATGAGGCCTCTGGTGAACAGATTTGCAAGGCGGCGACTTGGTCTTCGCTTCACACCTTTTCAAAATTTTACAAATTTGACACTTTTGCTTCTTCGGAGGCTGTTTTTGGGAGAAAGGTTCTACAGGCAGTGGTTCCTTCCGTTTAAGTTCCTGCCTTGTCCCTCCCATCATCCGTGTACTTTAGCTTTGGTATTGGTATCCCATAAGTAATGATGACCCATGGACTGAATACACTTAACAAGAGAAAACATAATTTATTCTTACCTGATAAATTTATTTCTCTTGTAGTGTATTCAGTCCACGGCCCACCCTGTCTTTTTAAGGCAGTTCTAAATTTTAATTGATACTCCAGTCACCACTGCACCCTATAGTTTCCTCCTTTCTCGTCTAGTTTCGATCGAATGACTGAATATGACATGTGAGGGGAGGAGCTATATAGCAACCCTGCTTGGGTGATCCTCTTGCAACTGCCTGTTGGGAAGGGAATATATTCCATAAGTAATGATGACCCGTGGACTGAATACTCTACAAGAGAAATAAATTTATCAGGTAAGCATAAATTATGTTTCTCCTGTTAAGTGTAGTCAGTCCACGGGTCATCCATTACTTATGGAATATTCTCTTCCTAACAGGAAACTGCAAGAGAATTACCCAGCAGAGCTGCTATATAGCTCCTCCCCTCACCTATCATACTCAGTCATTCTCTTGCAGCCTAACTAAAAAGGAAGCTGTGAGAGATCTGTGGTGAGCAGTCCTGTGACAGTGTATTTGACTGTGAGAAAAACGTTAATTATATAATTGTTATCCGTTTTTGGGTACTAAGGGGTTAATCATCCATTTGCTGGTGGGTGCAATCCTTTGCTAACTTAATACATTTACTGTGAAAATTTGGTTGCTATAACTATTTTGGTCATTGTTATTTCAACTGTCAGTTTTTCTGTGCTTCTTAAAGGCACAGTAACGTTTTTTATATTGCTTGTAAATTAATTTTGAAAAGTATTTCCAAGTTTGCTAGTCTCATTGCTAGTCTGTTTAAGCATGTCTGACTCAGATGAATCTCTTTGTTCACTATGTTTAAAGGCCAATGTGGAGCCCAATAGAAATTTGTGTACTAATTGCATTGAAGTTACTTTAAATAAAAGTCAATCTTTACATGTAAAGAAATTATCACCAGACGACGAGGGGGAAGTTATGCCGACTAACTCTTCTCACGTGTCAGTACCTTCGCCTCCCCGCTCAGGAGGTGCGTGATTTTGTGGCGCCAAGTACATCAGGGAGGCCCTTACAAATCACTTTGCAAGACATGGCTACTGTTATGACAGAAGTATTATCTAAGTTGCCAGAATTAAGATGCAAGCGCGATAGCTCTGGGTTAAGGATAGAGCGCGCGGATGAGATGAGAGTTGTCAGATACTGCGTCACAGTTTGCAGAACGTGAGGACGGAGAGCTTCATTCTGTGGGTGACGGATCTGATCCAGGGAGACTGGACTTCAGAGATTTCCAATTTTAAATTTAAGCTAGAGAACCTCCGCACATTGCTAGGGGAGGTATTAGCGGCTCTGAATGATTGTAACACGGTTGCAATTCCAGAGAAATTATGTAGGTTGGATAGATACTATGCGGTACCGGTGTGTACTGACGTATTTCCTATACCAAAAAGGCTTACAGAGATTATTTTCAAGGAGTGGGATAGACCTGGTGTGCCTTTTACCCCTCCTCCCATATTTAGGAAAATGTTTCCTATTGACGCCACCACTCGAGACTTATGGCAGACGGTCCTAAGGTGGAGGGAGCAGTTTCTACTTTAGCTAAGCGTACCACTATCCCGGTGGAGGATAGTTGTGCCTTTTCAGATCCAATGGATAAAAAATTAGAGGGTTACCTTAAGAAAATGTTTGTTCAACAAGGTTTTATTTTACAGCCCCTCGCATGCATTGCGCCTGTCACTGCTGCGGCAGCATTCTGGTTTGAGTCTCTGGAAGAGGCCATTCGCTCAGCTCCATTGGATGAAATAATCAACAAGCTTAAGACACTTAAGCTAGCTAACGCATTTGTTTCTGATGCCGTTGTGCATTTAACCAAACTTACGGCTAAGAACTCCGGATTCGCCATCCAAGCACGCAGAGCGCTATGGCTTAAATCCTGGTCAGCTGACGTGACTTCTAAATCTAAATTGCTTAATATTCCTTTCAAAGGGCAGACCTTATTCGGGCCCAGCTTGAAAGAAATTATTGCTGACATTACGGGAGGTAAGGGCCATGCTCTACCTCAGGACAGGGCCAAATCAAAGGCCAAACAGTCTAATTTTCGTGCCTTTCGTATCTTCAAGGCAGGAGCAGCATCAACTTCCTCCGCTCCAAAACAGGAAGGAGCTGTTGCTCGTTTCAGACAGGGCTGGAAAGTTAACCAGTCCTGGAACAGGGGCAAGCAGGCCAAGAAACCTGCTGCTGCCCCCAAAACAGCATGAAGAGAGGGCCCCCTATCCGGAAACGGATCTAGTGGGTGGCAGACTTTCTCTCTTCGCCCAGGCTTGGGCAAGAGATGTCCAGGATCCCTGGGCATTGGAGATCATATCTCAGGGATATCTCCTGGACTTCAAAACTTCCCCTCCACGGGGGAGATTTCATCTTTCAAGGTTATCAGCAAACCAAATAAAGAAAGAGGCGTTTCTACGCTGTGTACAAGACCTCTTACTAATGGGGGTAATCCACCCAGTTCCGCGGACGGAACACGGGCAGGGATTCTATTCAAACCTATTTGTGGTTCCCAAGAAAGAGGGAACCTTCAGGCCAATCTTGGACTTAAGATCCTAAACAAATTTCTAAGAGTTCCATCATTCAAAATGGAAACTATTCGAACCATCCTTCCCATGATCCAAGAGGGTCAGTACATGACCACAGTGGATCTAAAGGATGCCTACCTTCACATACCGATTCACAAGGACCATTACCGGTATCTGAGATTTGCCTTCCTAGACAGGCATTACCAGTTTGTAGCTCTTCCCTTCGGATTAGCTACGGCTCCAAGAATCTTTACAAAAATTCTAGGATCACTTCTGGCGGTACTAAGACCGAGGCATAGCGGTGACTCCGTACCTAGACATTCTGATACAAGCGTCAAGTTTTCAAACTGCCAAGTCTCATACAGAGATAGTTCTGGCATTTCTGAGGTCGCATGGGTGGAAGGTGAACGTGGAAAAGAGTTCTCTATTACCACTTACAAGAGTTCCCTTTCTAGGGACTCTTATAGATTCTGTAGAGCTGAAAATTTACCTGACAGAGGCTAGGTTATTAAAACTTCTAAATGCTTGCCGTGTCCTTCACTCCATTCCACACCGTCAGTAGCTCAGTGCATGGAAGTAATCGGCTTAATGGTAGCGGCAATGGATATAGTACATTTGCGCGCCTGCATCTCAGACCCCTGCAATTGTGCATGCTAAGTCAGTGGAACGGGGATTACTCAGATTTGTCCCCCCTACTAAATCTGGATCAAGAGACCAGAGATTCTCTTCTATGGTGGCTTTTCTCGGCCACATCTGTCCAAGGGATGACCTTTCGAAGGCCAGATTGGACGATTGTAACAACAGACGCCAGCCTTCTAGGCTGGGGAGCAGTCTGGAATTCCCTGAAAGCTCAGGGATTATGGACTCAGGAGGAGAAACTCCTCCCAATAAATATTCTGGAGTTAAGAGCAATATTCAATGCTCTCCTAGCTTGGCCTCAGTTAGCAACTCTGAGGTTCATCAGATTTCAGTCAACACACACGACTGTGGCTTACATCAACCATCAAGGGGGAACCAGAAGTTCCCTAGCGATGTTGGAAGTCTCAAAGATAATTCGCTGGGCAGAGTCTCACTCTTGCCACCTGTCAGCGATCTACATCCCTGGCGTGGAGATCTGGGAGGCGGATTTTCTAAGTCGCCAGACTTTTCATCCGGGGGAGTGGGAGCTTCATCCGGAGGTCTTTGCTCAACTGATTCGTCGTTGGGGCAAACCAGATCTGGATCTCATGGCGTCTCGTCAGAACGCCAAGCTTCCTTGTTACGGATCCAGGTCCAGGGACCCGGGCTGTGCTGATAGATGCTCTGACAGCCCCTTGGGTCTTCAACATGGCTTATGTGTTTTCACCATTCCCGATGCTTCCTCGTTTGATTGCCAAGATCAAACAGGAGAGAGCTTCTGTGATTCTGATAGCGCCTGCGTGGCCACGCAGGACCTGGTATGGTGACATGTCGTCCGCAGGACCTGGTATGGTGACATGTCGTCCTGTCCACCGTGGTCTCTGCCTCTGAGACAGGACCTTCTAATTTAGGGTCCTTTCAAACATCAAAATCTAATTTCTCTGAGGCTGACTGCATGGAGATTGAACGCTTGATTCTATCAAAGCGTGGCTTCTCGGAGTCGGTTATTGATACCTTAATACAGGCTAGGAAGCCTGTTACCAGAAAAATTTACCATAAGATATGGCGTAAATATTTACATTGGTGCGAATCCAAGAGTTACTCATGGAGTAAGGTTAGGATTCCTAGGATATTGTCCTTTCTACAAGAGGGTTTAGAAAAGGGCTTATCTACTAGTTCGTTAAAGGGACAGATTTCTGCTCTGTCTATTCTTCTACACAAACGTCTGGCTGAAGTTCCAGACGTTCAGGCTTTCTGTCAGGCTTTAACTAGGATTAAGCCTGTGCTTAAGTCTGTTGCTCCGCCGTGGAGCTTAAACTTAGTTCTTAATGTTCTCCAAGGTGTTCCATTTGAACCCTTCATTCCATTGATATCAAGCTGTTATCTTGGAAAGTTCTGTTTTTGATGGCTATTTCCTCGGCTCGAAGAGTCTCTGAGTTATCTGCCTTACATTGTGATTCTCCTTATCTGATTTTTCATTCAGACAAGGTAGTCCTGCGTACTAAACCTGGGTTCTTACCTAAGGTAGTTACTAACAGGAATATCAATCAAGAGATTGTTGTTCCATCTCTGTGTCCTAACCCTTCTTCAAAGAAGGAACGACTTTTGCATAATCTGGACGTAGTCCGTGCCCTGAAATTCTATTTGCAGGCAACTAAGGATTTTCGTCAAACTTCTCCCTGTTTGTCGTTTACTCTGGACAGAGGAGAGGTCAAAAGGCTTCGGCTACCTCTCTCTCTTTTTGGCTTCGTAGCATAATACGCTTAGCCTATGAGACTGCTGGACAGCAGCCTCCTGAAATATTACAGCTCATTCTACTAGAGCTGTGGCTTCCACCTGGGCCTTTAAAAATGAGGCCTCTGTTGAACAGATTTGCAAGGCTGCGACTTGGTCTTCGCTTCACACTTTTTCAAAATTTTACAAATTTGATACTTTTGCTTCGTCGGAGGCTATTTTTGGGAGAAAGGTACTTCAGGCAGTGGTTCCTTCTGTTTAATGTTCCTGCCTTGTCCCTCCCTTCATCCGTGTACTTTAGCTTTGGTATTGGTATTCCATAAGTAATGGATGACCCGTGGACTGACTACACTTAACAGGAGAAAACATAATTTATGCTTACCTGATAAATTCCTTTCTCCTGTAGTGTAGTCAGTCCACGGCCCGCCCTGTTTTTACGGCAGGTCTAAATTTTAATTAAACTCCAGTCACCACTGTACCCTATGGTTCCTCCTTTCTCGTCTGCTTTGGTCGAATGACTGAGTATGATAGGTGAGGGGAGGAGCTATATAGCAGCTCTGCTGGGTAATTCTCTTGCAGTTTCCTGTTAGGAAGAGATATTCCATAAGTAATGGATGACCCGTGGACTGACTACACTACAGGAGAAAGGAATTTATCAGGTAAGCATAAATTATGTTGTTTTTTTTACTGTTCCTGCTGCATGATATAGAAAAGGTGCAGGAGGCTAATTTCATCTGAATCTAAGATAAGACTTTAAGCTAACTTAGGTGTAGACTGTCCTTTTAAAAAAGTGTATATTCCTTTCACAATGTGCTGCTTGGAGTAAGGTAGATCAATTTCAGTTCTACCAGTATCAACAACAGACTGGAAAAATATAACCCACAGCGCAACATCGATTCAAGGTAGTTATCGATTTTAATAACTTCAGCACGCATTAAATATGACACTCGCACATAAAAAACTTAAAAATAAGCTCTTCAAACAAGAAGCCTCTGTAATCGTCACGTTCCATGTGATCGCCCGCCGAGGACAAACACTATAGCAGCTAAAAGACACCGTGCGAACAGAGAGAGGGGAGGATACATAGTGAGTATAAGGAACGATCCTGGTATCTGGGGGTAACACAAGACTTCTTGTTTGATTAACTTATTTTAAGGTTTTTATGTAAGTGCCATATTTTATGTGCGCTGGAGTTATACAAACTGATTACTATCTTGAATCGATGTTGCGCTGTGGGTTATATTTTGCAGTTCATAATATTATATGTTGTGTACTAGAGCCTGATGACCTCTCCAGCGTCAACATTTTGTGAGGCTTTTTTATCTTTTTAGCATTATATTGCAATATGAGTCTCTCTTCACACCCAGAACCTGCATCGCAAGATTAACTTTTTTCTTTCATGATTCAGATACAGCAGCAATTTTAAACAACCTTTCTAATTTACTCCTATTATCAAATTTTCTTTGTTCTCTTGCTATCTTTATTTGAAACAGCAAGAATTTAAGCTTAGGAGCCAGCCCATTTTTGTTCAGCACCTGGGTAGCGCTTGCTGATTGGTGGAGACAGATAGATAGCAAGAGAACGAAGAAGAGTTGATAATAGGAGTAAATTAGAAAGGTTGCTTAAAATTGTTGCTCTGTCTGAATCAGGAAATAATTTTTTTTTTCATATCCCTTAAAGGGACACTGTAACCAAAATTTTTCTTTGTGATTCAGATTGAGCATGAAATTTTAAGCAACTTTCTAATTTACTCCTATTATAAAATTTTCTTCATTCTCTTGGTATCTTTATTTGAAATGCAAGAATGTAAGTTTAGAATGCCGGCCCATTTTTGGTGAACAACCTGGGTTGTCCTTGCTGATTGGTGGATAAATTCATCCACCAATAAAAAGTGGCTGGTCCAGAGTACTGAAACCAAAAAAAAGCTTAGATGCCTTCTTTTTTAAATAAAGATAGCAAGAGAACGAAGAAAAATTGAAAATAGGAGTAAATTAGAAAGTTGCTTAAAATTGCATGCTCTATCTGAATCACGAAAGAAAAATTTTGGTTACAGTGTCCTTTAAACATCTCAAGATAAAATTTGCTCTTTCTAAAATTCTTTGAGGGATCTCACAGTACTGAGGAGACTTCTTGTATAATCTCACCAGAGCAGAGAGCTTTAGATCATGTGCTGGGAGCTGAGTGTCTAACATAACCGCTTCTCTGCTTTTTCAGGGATTCATTCCTATGTCTGTACCTGATGTGCTAAAAGGAGCTGTGTTTGTGAGTATTGTTCTGTAAATTCCCCAATACGCTTCAAGTATGATACTGCTCCCGTATTAGAATGTGTAATATACACTCATACGCTGTAGACACCTTGAAATTACACGATTTGTCTGCTGTCTTGCAATAAACTAGCAGACTGGGTGAGTTTTAAAATGTTTGGAATGCATTAACACCTTGCTTGCTGCAATAGTATTTCAGAAGCTAAGCTCCACCTTCAGTTTAAAGGGACATTAAACCTAAATTTTTTCTTTCATGATTCAGCTAGAGCATACGATTTTAAACAACTTTTACAATTTACTTCTATTACCTAATTTTCTTATTTTTCTTGTTATCATTTGTTGAAAAGCAGGGATGTAAGCTCAGGGAAGTGCACATGTATGCAGCACTATATGGCAGCAGTTTTGCAACAATGTTATACATTAGCAAGAGCACTAGATGGCAGCAGTTTTATAACAATGTTATACATTAGCAAGTGCACTAGATGGCAGCAGTTTTATAACAATGTTATACATTAGCAAGAGCACTAGATGGCAGCAGTTTTATATACAATGTTATACATTAGCAAGAGCACTAGATGGCAGCAGTTTTATAACAATGTTATACATTAGCAAGAGCACTAGATGGCAGCAGTTTTATAACAATGTTATACATTAGCAAGAGCACTAGATGGCAGCAGTTTTATAACAATGTTATACATTAGCAAGAGCACTAGATGGCAGCAGTTTTATAACAATGTTATACATTTGCAAGAGCACAGATGGCAGCACTATTCTTGTCTTGTAGTGTTTCAGGCATGTGAGCCGGGCCATCTTTGGTTCAGCACCTGGGTAGCGCTTGCTGATTGGTGGCTAAATGCAGCCACCAATCAGCAAGCGCTATCCAGGATGCTGAGCCAAAAATGGGCCGGCTCGTAAGCTTAGATTCCTGCTTTTTCAAATAAAGATGCAAGGGAATGAAGAACATTTCAT
>NC_069505.1:484741098-484746098 GCF_027579735.1 Bombina bombina | reverse complement strand
CTTCTGCATTATGTTAGTGTAAACGTTGTTTTGCAGTTGTTATCTGCTGAAAACTATTAAATATGTGGCAGGGTTAGGCTTGAGGAGTCAGCAGGGTGCATTTCCAGTTCTGAGACTTAATAATTCCACAATTTTCAGAGCTGAATTGCATGAAAAGGGGGCAAAATTAAAAAAATTGTATATAATAAAGTATACCGCAGTTTTCTTACGCATAACTAAACATTTTATATTAAAATATAACTTTATAGAGTCCATTTTAAAACTCTTGCAGAGGCCAACATTTTAAAAAATATATATATGTCACACTTTGCAACAGCGCAATTGAATTAGCAGGAAACTGGAGTATTGACCATGCCCGTAAATGGTTTCCACTCCAAAATACCCAATGTAAAATGCATTAATCTTGTACAAGATATTAAATAGTGTATTGCTCTGATGCTACAATCTGAAAATAAATATATATAAGAAAAACAGAGAGCTTGTGTCTGATTCCCACACCTTTGACATCAATGCCAAGCACACACCTTAGGGCAGATTTTTGGGCAGGATGCCAGAACAATTAAAACATGGGCTATGAAGCCAAAAACTGGTGGTGTCCCTGGTAAAATGTGTCAGTTAGCAAATATACTGCTGAATTTGCTTTTTTTTTATTAATTGAAGTTTTAACACTGCAAATTTTGCATCTAATATATCTACAGATTTCTGGGTACAATACCATGGGCTAGGTTACGAGTGGAGCACTATTTTTTCGCTTGTGCATTAACTTTGCTAGAAGTAAGCTTTCTGCGCGCTTGGAGTAGTGTGCACATTACAAGTTGAAAGTAAAAAGTTTTCACACAAGCGCTAAGCCAACGTGTGCAAAAAGCCGAACTTCAAATATTGCGACTGCGTTAAGTATTCCTTCATAGACTTCAATGGAGCGCGAAAAGTGGTGGGGGGGTGGGGGGATTGAACCAACTGCCATACTTGCGTGCAAATCCTATCAAGTTTAACCAAGTGCGCTAACCCAACATAAATTTTGATTAGTATAATGTTGTCATCCCAATAATTAATCTGATCCTAAAATGACACAACTGGTATCACTGATTCATGAAACTGCCATATTCACAGCTCAGAACAAAATTAATATTTGAGCAACGTTTTTTCTCCCTATTCCATAAAATGGGTAAATGTCTTGGATTAGACCAGAGATATGGGGAACATTGGTCCTCCTGATGTTTCAGAACTACATTACCCATGATGCTTAGGCACTCTAAAGTCCAGTTGAACATCATGGGAAATGTAGTTCTGAAACATCTGGAGGGCCAAGGTTCCCCACCCCTGGATTAGATGATTGAATTGGCATCACAAACAAAAGTATCTTTAAAGGGACATGAAACCCCACATTTATATCTCATGATTCAGATACAGCATGCAATTTACTTCTATTAACACATTTGCTTCATTCTCTTTGTATCCTTTGTTGAAGGAGCAGCTATGAACTACTGGGAGCTAGCTGAACACATCTGGTAAAAAGAGACATTTGCGTGCAGCCAACAATCAGCAGCTAGTTCCCAGTAATGCATTGCTGCTTCTGAGCCTACCTAGATATGCTTTTCAAAGTTGTATAAAATCACAACAAACACTTTGCAATATATTTCCCTATTTAGTTTGTTCCCTTTTCCAAAATTATGGGTTTTCTAATTCTGAGAACAGGAAGTGTATACTGCATATATGACATGGCTTACCCTGCTACATATTTGTCTCTAATTCCCTCTGCAAAGGTGATACGATTAGATACTGCAAAACAATGTCAGTTTTGCAAACAAAATGACTGTGACAAGCCTTGTCTTCCACTAACAAATCTGGATTTGACAAGTTGTGAGAAGGGTTTGGCCATTTAAAATAAACAACTATAGCAAATTAGGTGTTAATGTATTCTGAAAGTTGTCACACTTGGCTGATGTGATAATATATTGCAAGACTGGAGAAAACCAAAATATTTTATGCTCCTTTTGAAAACTTCATATGACACTGAAACCTTTAAAACATTTAAATGTATAAATACTTTTAGCTTAACATAAATGTTGAGCAAGAAATGCCGGACATGGAACGTAAACTTGAATTGCAGCATTCCAAGAGGGCTTATTGGTTTCTAATATTTTTGTCTGAACTAAAAAGAAAATGGTTGTACTTGTTTGCCATTTCTTAAGATTGATCAAATAATATTTCTGAAAGACTTTTTTTGTAAAATGAATATATTTTATAAGAGAAGAATGAGTTATCAGTGATTATATTAACTCTGGATATTGCACTTCTTAATTGTGCAGTTTGGACGTATTACTGTTTTTATCATGTATATGAAACAGCAATTTAAAGTGAAAAAAATATTATTTTGCATGAAAAAGGTTAAGTAAAAGCAGTTTTAAATACAGTAGAATTGCATTATTAACAAATGCATAATAAAAACACAATGCATTAACAAAGCAGTAGAATTTTCTTTTCTGATGAATTTCCAAATCCATCCAATTTCCTGCTCCGTGCAGGGCTGCCATTAGGGGGTGAAAAGTAAGGAGCCTGGTTGCCCGAGGGGGCCAGAGCACCATATTTTATAGTTAGACAATAGCACCCTGGTTTTGGCCCCCCTCCCAATCTATGGTTTAGTAAGGGGCCCAAAATTTCAATTCATGGCCCTGGCCCCATGTGACAGCCATTAGCCAATCATTCACAGGTGGTAAATCACTATAGAACAAGTTATTGAGCTGTTGTTTGTTTATGAGAGCGCTTCTCTTTCTGATTTGTATTATGACCCTGGGGAGGTCTCCCTAAGGATGATGGGGAAACCAGGCGAGGAATATGGCTGCACCTCACTGACGAGGTCCATAGGAGGCTGTAACGATCGTCTGGGGTTGTCATGAGTAGTGTTCCCTCTAAGGTCACATTTTGTGAGCAGTACAGCAGTGAAACCGTTAATTGGGGAATCACACCCTGCAGTAAGCAAACACTAGACAATGGAGACCTCAAGGTTTGGTTCCCTTATTAACGGTTTCACTGCTGGGCCGCTCACAAAATGTGGCCTTAGAGGAAACACTGGTCATGAGCCTTGTTCAGAGAGGAATTGCCTGGTATTTCAGGGCTGGACTGACCTTACTCGGCGGGATTAGACTGATATTCTACAGGAAAGTTTTCCTCTGTGAAAAGCACAACTGGGCTAAAAGAGGCTGCTCCTTGGTGGTAAATCGCCATAGAACAAGCTACTGAGCTATAGCACGCTTCTCTTTCTGTATGTGTATGTATGTATATGTATGTATATGTATATATATATATATATATATATATATAGCAAAACAGGAAACAGCACTCTCTGGACTTAAGTAAAAAACAAGTAGTTTATTCAGTTACTGAATAAACTACTTGTTTTTTACTTAAGTCCAGAGAGTGCTGTTTCCTGTTTTGCTACATTTCAACTACTCTAGCACCCTGGCCCTTGGAGAACTGTTTGTGAGAGTGCAACTGACTCTTTTTGCCTATATATATATATATATATATATATATATATATATATATATATATATATATATATATATATATATATATATATATATATATATATATATATATATGTGTGTGTGTATATATATATATATTTCTTTCATGTAATTAACAAGAGTCCATGAGCTAGTGACGTATGGGATATACATTCCTACCAGGAGGGGCAAAGTTTCCCAAACCTTAAAATGCCTATAAATACACCCCTCACCACACCCACAAATCAGTTTTACAAACTTTGCCTCCAAGGGAGGTGGTGAAGTAAGTTTGTGCTAGATTCTACGTTGATATGCGCTCCGCAGCAAGTTGGAGCCCGGTTTTCCTCTCAGCGTGCAGTGAATGTCAGAGGGATGTGAGGAGAGTATTGCCTATTGAATGCAGTGATCTCCTTCTACGGGGTCTATTTCATAAGGTTCTCTGTTATCGGTCGTAGAGATTCATCTCTTACCTCCCTTTTCAGATCGACGATATACTCTTATATTTACCATTTCCTCTACTGATTCTCGTTTCAGTACTGGTTTGGCTTTCTACAAACATGTAGATGAGTGTCCTGGGGTAAGTAAGTCTTATTTTCTGTGACACTCTAAGCTATGGTTGGGCACTTTATTTATAAAGTTCTAAATATATGTATTCAAACATTTATTTGCCTTGACTCAGAATGTTCAACTTTCCTTATTTCCAGACAGTCAGTTTCATATTTGGGATTATGCTTTAATTATCATATTTTTCTTACCTCAAAAATTTGACTTTTTTCCCTGTGGGCTGTTAGGCTCGCGGGGGCTGAAAATGCTTCATTTTATTGCGTCATTCTTGGCGCGGACTTTTTTGGCGCAAAAAATTCATTTCCATCCGGATCTGAAATCCTTAAATTTAAAGGTATGGAGATTGAACGCTTGATTCTTGGTCATAGAGGTTTCTCTGACTCCGTGATTAATACTATGTTACAGGCTCGTAAATCTGTATCTCGAGAGATATATTATAGAGTCTGGAAGACTTATATTTCTTGGTGTCTTTCTCATCATTTTTCTTGGCATTCTTTTAGAATACCGAGAATTTTACAGTTTCTTCAGGATGGTTTAGATAAGGGTTTGTCCGCGAGTTCTTTGAAAGGACAAATCTCCGCTCTTTCTGTTCTTTTTCACAGAAAGATTGCTATTCTTCCTGATATTCATTGTTTTGTACAAGCTTTGGTTCGTATAAAACCTGTCATTAAGTCAATTTCTCCTCCATGGAGTTTGAATTTGGTTTTGGGAGCTCTTCAAGCTCCTCCGTTTGAACCTATGCATTCATTGGACATTAAATTACTTTCTTGGAAAGTTTTGTTCCTTTTGGCCATCTCTTCTGCTAGAAGAGTTTCTGAATTATCTGCTCTTTCGTGTGAGTCTCCTTTTCTGATTTTTCATCAGGATAAGGCGGTGTTGCGAACTTCTTTTGAATTTTTACCTAAAGTTGTGAATTCCAACAACATTAGT
>NC_069505.1:484736098-484738598 GCF_027579735.1 Bombina bombina | reverse complement strand
GACACGTATCGCCGACAGTTTCGGGGCACGGAAAAGAAGCCTAACGATACCCATATGGAATGGGCGCACCGAATGCGGAGAGCGGCAAATCACTGGCTGAGCGGAAGTAAAGCGGTGACTGGGGAGGAAATTTTACAATTGTTTCTCTTAGAACATTTTTATAATGGCATGGAACAGCAAGGGAAGGAATGGCTGCGAGACAGGCGGCCTTCTACCTTAGAAGAAGCAGCCAAATTGGCCGATGAACATTATGACTCCCGTCTTCACGAACCCATGAACTACCGAGCTCCAGCACGGGTCGAACCCAGAGAGGTTTACCGTGCACCCCCTCGTGCTGAATTCCGAGCCCCGGTGCCCACAGGGCCCGTCCGACACTCAGGACCACCCAATAACAGCTCTGAGCGTCCCAGACCGACTTGCCACCGATGCAAGCAACCAGGGCATTTCATGGCTAGCTGCCCCCTTAATACGCACCAGACACCCAGGAATTACAATTACCCCTCTGGGTCCTATCGTCCGGCCCGGGCCCTCTGTGTTAACCAAGAGGCCCCTATGGAGGGATATGTGGGGCCGCTTCACGAGGCAGACCCTGTATATGCTGCCTCAGATAACCGCCAGCACCATCGGCAGAGGGTATGGCTCGAGGGGCGATCTACCGAGGGATTGCGAGACACAGGGGCTACTATCACGCTGGTACAGAGTCATTTGGTGCCAGAGCACAAGCGATCCGGACAGACTGTGGCCGTTAGAGTGGCGGGGGGGGATGTGTACAAAATTCCAACAGCTAAAGTGCATCTTGATTGGGGAGCGGGAAAGGGGGCTGTGAACGTGGGCCTAATGGATAATTTACCTGCCGAAGTACTACTGGGCAACGATTTGGGCCCCATGACTTCTGCCTATGCTCCAGTATGCAACAACGAGGCGGACCCAGTGACTACACGGGCCCAAGCCCGGACGGAGCGAGAGCTTTCACCAGTGCGGGAGACACAGGTAAGACCTACCCCGACCTTGCCTGACAGGTTAGGCCCCATACCCTGGGACACCCCAGATGCTTTCGAGGCAGAGTCTAAGACTGACCCGACCTTACAAAAGTACCGGGAACGAGCAGAGACCGGAGGGGGCGGGGCAGATAACGAAACATTCTTATGGGAAAAAGGGAAACTATACCGCTGGACAGAGAAAAGGGGACAGCGTAGGCGACAGCTGGTAGTGCCCCACAAATACCGTCAAGAAATCCTCAAAATAGGCCACGACATCCCCTTAGCAGGCCACCTAGCCGTTACCCGTACCCTACACCGCATTACTCACACGTTCTTTTGGCCAGGGGTGCACGCTGACGTTAGAACTTACTGTAACACCTGCGATGTGTGTCAACGAGTAGGAAGGCGAGGCGATCACCCTAAAGCCCAGCTAGTAAATATGCCCATTGTAGAGGAACCCTTCAGCCGGGTTGCTATTGACCTAGTGGGACCACTGGCTACCCCTAGTCCCTCCGGTAAGCGATACATTCTTACCGTAGTGGACTACGCTACCAGGTACCCAGAGGCTGTCGCCCTATCCAACATACAAGCGGATACGGTAGCGAATGCACTAGTACAGGTGTTCTCCCGGGTAGGATTTCCAAAAGAAATCCTATCCGACCGAGGCACCCAATTTACGGCTGAATTGACCCAACAACTCTGGCAGGTTTGCAAAATTAAGTCCCTCCTAAGCTCCCCATACCACCCCCAGACGAACGGGCTGTGTGAGAGGTTCAATGGGACCCTCAAGCAAATGCTCAAGACTTTCACTCAGGAATACCGAGACTGGGAACGCTTCCTGCCGCACCTCCTATTTGCTTATCGGGAGGTGCCCCAGGAAACGACAGGGTTCTCTCCCTTCGAGTTGCTCTACGGAAGAAAGGTACGGGGACCCCTAAACCTGATCCGGGAGCACTGGGAGGGAGAGATGGAGGCTGACGGTGTCCCAATTGTGCCATACGTGCTGGAACTCAGGGACCGAATGGAGCAATTAGCCAAATCCGTGCGGGCTAATCTCCAGTTGGCCCAGAGAAGACAGAAAGTATGGTACGATCGGGGGGCCCGAAAGAGAATCTTCACCATAGGACAAAAGGTGTTAGTACTTAAGCCGGTGAAGACAGACAAATTGCAGGCGTCCTGGCAGGGTCCCTACCAGATCGTAGAGAAAAGGGGAGACACCACTTATGTGATAGCTAGCTGCCACGACAACAATCTTAGAAAGACATTCCATGTAAACATGCTCAAGGAATATTTTGAGCGACCAGAGAACGTGACGGCCGTATGTTGTTCCCCTCAGGAAGACCCCGACAGTTTACCCATTCCAGACCTATTAGAAAAGAGCCTCCCCACAGGTATAGTGGCGCAGGTTCAGATAGGGGACCGACTTAGCCCCACTGAAAGGGAGCAGCTCAACCAACTCCTCCAGTCCAAACACCTCACCTTCTCCCCGAAGCCAGGGTACACTACTTTAACCACCCACC
>NC_069505.1:484711098-484728598 GCF_027579735.1 Bombina bombina | reverse complement strand
ATTATTGTCTTTTATATACCTTTTTGATTTCAGCCTGTGTTTAGGCTGGGAGGTGACTCGTTCATTTCTTCCTTATGTTTACTGGGTTATGGGGATCTAATAAAATGGAGAACACTGGTCCTTGCCCCAATTAAACAATGAGTTATATATACGACATAAAGACGATAGACGCAGAAGGAACTCAGGTAGGGACAATAGAACGTTCAAATGGAATTGTTTGCTTAGGGACAAGTGAACAGATGTTTCTTTATTTTCTCCTCTAAATGCAATGCCAGTAACTCCTAATATATGTTAAAGGGACACAATGTCAAAATAAATCTTTCATGATTTAGATTGCAGTTTTAAAGAGACAGTGTACAGAGCGTATTAAATTGTTTACACATGTATCCTTTACCTTTATTTTAACATTTGAAACTGCTTTAGTCGGTGGTATCCCCAACTATACAAAAAAATCAATACTTTAATATTGTCTGGTCATGCTCATTTGTGATGATCCGCATGTGGAAAAAGGCAGCTGCTCGCGTCATTCGTCTCTCTTTGGAGCCAGATTTCTTCTTATGAAGATCTGGATTTGTTGTGCAACACTCTAAGATCTGGATTTGTTGTGCAACACTCTAAGATCTGGATTTGTTGTGCAACACTCTAAGATCTGGATTTGTTGTGCAACACTCTAAGATCTGGATTTGTTGTGCTTTCTTAAGAAGAAATCCGGCTCTGAAAAGAGACGAATGCTACGAGTGGCCACCTTTTTCCGCATTCGGATCATCACTGAACGACATGCCTAATATTGGCTATAATAGTCTATGTAGTTATCAGAAGAAATTACACTCCAGAGAGATAAGTATTAAAATGTTAATTATGGGCCCAACGAACTAAAGATTTCCACTCAGGCAAAATGATCTAAGTAGTCTCATCAGTATGGTGACGTCCCTCAAAGAATTTTAGAAAGGCAACTTTCCACTTGAGTGCTGTTTATATCACTATGCAGTGTTCTGGATGAGAAGGAGAAACAGCTATATTACAAAATAAGGTCAGCCAATAACAAATGCATACACATACCATGTGACAGCCATCAGCCAATCACAAATTCATATATACAAATTCATATATGTATAGTCTGTGAATTCTTGCACGTGCTCAGTAGGAGCTGGTGACTCAAAAAGTATAAATAACAAAAGACTGTGCACTGTTTGTTAATGGAAATAAATTGGAAAGTTGTTTTAGATTGCTGCTCTCTCTGAATAATGAAAGTTTAAGTTTGACTTGAGTGTCCCTTAAAAAAATAATATATATATATATATATATATATCTAATAGCTTTCTCTTTCATCTAGCCTGTCCCTTTCACTACTATGATAGCGGGTGGTCTCCGAGTTGGGATGTCTGTATATATTCAGGCTGTAGCGCCCAGCAGTGCGAACAGGTAAGATTATCTCTCTTTGTGAAGAGCCATTCACGGACCTATTTATAATTATCTATACAATTTATTTTCCTCCTCCCTCTTTTTTTTGTCTGTCCTGGTCTCTATTCTTCACCAAACCCTGTTCTTCTGTATCACTCTCTCTTAACGTCTCAGGTCCTACACTTAAGGTCTACTCGTTTTTTTCCATCATCTTTCATTATTCCCACATTTATTTATTTTTTCATTTTAATGCTTCATCATTTGATTTTAAGTTCCTCTTCATTTATTTTTACTTCCTTTGCTGTAATCTCATCTTTTGCCCACATTTTTCTATTCAGGTTCGCAGTAAATTTCTCCACTGGTCAGTATGAAGGTTCAGATGTCGCCTTTCACCTAAACGCTCGTTATGATGGCCGTGACCGCACTGTCTTTAACTCATCGGAGGGGGGTACTTGGGGTACAGAGGAGATGAAAAAAGAAATGCCCTTCAAGCTTGGGAAAGTCTTTTGGCTTCTTTATGAGATTACTCCAAACAACTATCTGGTAAATTAGGATTTAAAGGGACAGTTTATACCAGAAGTTTTATTGTTTAAAAAGATAGATTATTCCTTTATTTCCCATTCCCCAGTTTTGCATAACCAACACAGTTATATTAATATACTTTTTACCTCTGTGATTATATTGCATCTAACCCTCTGCAGACTTCCCCTTTATTTTAGTTATTTTGACAGACTTGTAATTTAGCCAATCAGTGCTGGCTCCCAAATAACTCCACAGGAGTGAGCACAATGTTATCTTTATGGCACACATGAACTCTAGCGTTTTCTAGCTAAGAAAAGCTGTTCACTGAGACAAAGGCGGCCTTCAAAGGCTTAGAAATTAGCATATGAGCCTACCTAGGTTTAGCTTTCCACAAAGAATACCAAGAGAACAAAAGAACATTTTGATGATAAAAGTAAAATGGAAAGTTGTTTAAAATTACTGCTCTATCTGAATCATGACCACTTTATTCTTTCACTATAATGCTTCCATATAACTATATATTAATCTCCTGCAAAGAGTTTAAACGCATAGTCAAAGTCAGTTCTAAAGCAACAATGCACTACTTTGAGCTTGCTGAACACATCTGGTGAGCCAATAACAAGAAGCATATGTGTGTATCCACTAATCAGCAACTAGCTCCCAGTAAGGCATCGCTGCTCCTCAGACTACCTAGGTATGCTTTTATTTAGAAAAAAATGTCATTTTGATAACAGAATTCAATTGAAAAGTGGCATAAAATTGCTTTTTCAGAATCATGAAAGTTTAAATTTAGACTTTCATGTATTTTTTAAGGAAGTAAAATTTATTTTTACAGTACACTGTTCCTTTAATACTTAAAGGGACATTAAACACTTTGAGATGATAATATAACATGATAAATCGCACATATAACAAAAACTACAATATTTATTTTGTCCCCTTTTCCTGTTATCCCATTCTGAAATTGTGAGCTTTTCAGTTCCTGTTAGAAATGTAAGTGCAGAACACTGTTATATCCCACACAGCAATTGGCTGAACACTCTAGTGACCTATTTATAACTTTCCCTAATTGGCCACAGCAGAGAAGGTAACCTAAGTTACAACATGGCCGCTCCAATTGTTTTAGAGACACTAAAACTTTACACTTATTTTGTCAATATTTAAACTAATAAAATTTTATAAAAAACATCTACATGTTATTCTCAGACTAATCTTTTCTTTTAATACATCATTCTATCTAGCATTTATTTGGTGTTTAATGTCCCTTTAAGTATGTATTTGTATCACAGAACATCATACAACCAGCTTACACTGAATGTCTCTAATACCGCGCGTCTGTGATATTTTTTGTTCTAGGTTTCAGTTAATGGCTCCCCATTCTATGAGTTTGCCCACCGGCTACCTATGGAGAGGGTTCAATGGCTGCAGGTGACTGGGGACATTACACTGCAGTCTGTGTGCATCATTGGATGTGGACAAGGAGTTAAAGGAGCTGTAAGTAAACACTATATACACAGAATTTACTTCTAATATCATATGTCATTCTTTCATTCTCATCTTATTCTTTGTTGAAGAGATATCATGTGCACATGCCTGAAGCCCTACATGATAGGAAATAGTGCTGCCCTCTAGTGCTCTTGTTAATGTATAACATTGTTATAAAACTGCTGCCATCTAGTGCTCTTGCTAATGTATAACATTGTTATAAAACTGCTGCCATCTAGTGCTCTTGCTAATGTATAACATTATTATAAAACTGATGCCATCTAGTGCTCTTGCTAATGTATAACACTGTTATAAAACTGCTGCCATCTTGTGCTCCAGCTAATGTATAACATTGTTATAAAACTGCTGCCATCTAGTGCTCTTGCTAATGTATAACACTGTTATAAAACTGCTGCCATCTTGTGCTCTTGCTAATGTATAACATTGTTATAAAACTGCTGCCATCTAGTGCTCCTGCTAATGTATAACATTGTTATAAAACTGCTGCCATCTAGTGCTCTTGCAAATGTATAACATTGTTATAAAACTGCTGCCATCTAGTGCTCTTGCTAATGTATAACATTGTTATAAAACTGCTGCCATCTAGTGCTCTTGCTAATGTATAACATTGTTATAAAACTGCTGCCATCTAGTGCTCTTGCTAATGTATAACATTGTTATAAAACTGCTGCCATTTAGTGCTCTTGCTAATGTATAACATTGTTATAAAACTGCTGCCATCTAGTGCTCCTGCTAATGTATAACACTGTTATAAAACTGCTGCCATTTAGTGCTCTTGCTAATGTATAACATTGTTATAAAACTGCTGCCATCTAGTGCTCTTGCTAATGTATAACATTGTTATAAAACTGCTGCCATCACCCTAGTAACTAAACTAAACTAATCCAAATTAATTTGTAGCGAAAAATCTGAACTAGTTTGGATTAATTTGTTTTATTCGAATGGCCATGGCGCGATAGTCTCTCTCTTTACTAATCACAATTCCTTTGCCGTTCCATATTTATTATTAAAAAAAAAAAAAAATCGAGATCCAAATGGATATATACGCCGAAATAGTTGCGCTATGGGAACAATACCATTAACACACTGAACAAGACCTAAACATATCACCTTTGGAAATTATATCAGATGAATAGATAGGAATCATTATACTGACGGAAAGACCTGAGATCAAATAAAACGCATAGACAAGAAAGATTTGCAGTCAAAATAGGATTTATTAGAACATTCCAACACACATGATTAAGATTAATATTTACTGTTTTGGTTTGTTATTACAGTTTAAAAATGTTAAATATTTTAAAATGAATCAGCCTTTGTATGCAATTGGGAGCTGTGCCTCCGAATTTGTGACATGATGACCTTGATAACAAATAAAGCTGATTTAAAAAAAAAAAAGAAAAAAAAAGAATAGATATATTACAAATAAATATAGTGATATAGAACAGTGAAATAATTCCTTTTGTGTTGGTTTGATCCATTTGAATCAACGTAACATAACAGAACAAGTGAATCCGAATTTAACGAACTTCCGAGTGCTTCCGAAACAAATGACTTCTATAATGAATCAATCTGAATGCATCCGAAACGAAATTAAAGAAAACTGAATCGGTACGAAACAAAACAAAACGTGCACATTTCTACTTTTCTGTTAAATAGTGTTATCCTGCCCACTCTCCCTCACCTGATTTCTCTATTCATTTACTCTCTATTCGCGCTATTCTTTGCAATAGCAGTGGGCATACAAGATAGTTTCGGTGTGAATATTATTCTGTATATATAAATATATTTTTAGTTAGCTGAAAAATAGACAGATTAGAAAGTAATACATGGCTTGTTTGCTTAAATTACTCTTTAATAAATGTATTGTATAAGCTGAATCAGGTGTAAACCTAAAGATCATGATGTCATCAGTGGGCGGAGCTTGGCGGCCATTTCAAAGTAGCCAGAAACAATATTTGTTTTAAAATAACTTTTTTACTGTTCCTGCTGCATGATATAGAAATGGCTGCAGGAGGCTATTTTTAGCTTAGTTTAAAAGTAAGACTTTAAGATGACTGAAGTGTAGACTGACCCCTTTTAAAGGGATATAAAACAGCCAGTTTCATTGTTGTAATAAAAATGCATTAAGCTACAGTTATACTTAAAGGGACAGTCAACACCAGAATTTTTGTTGTTTTAAAAGATAGATAATCCCTTAATTCCCAATTCCCCAGTTTTGCATAACCAACACAGTTATAATTATAGACGTTTTACCTCTAATTACTTTGTATCTAAGCCTCAGCAGACTGCCCCCTTATTTCAGTTCTTTTGACAGACTTGCATTTTAGCCAATCAGAGCTGTCTCCATGGTAAATTCATGTGCATGAGCTCAATGTTATCTATATGAAACACGTGAACTAATGCCCTCTAGTGGTGAAAAACTATCAAAATGCATTTAGATTAGAGGCGGCCTTCAAGGTTTAAGACATTAGCATATGAACCTCCCAGGTTTAGCTTTCAACTAAGAATACCAAGAGAACAAAGCAAAATTGGTGATAAAAGTAAATTGGAAAGTTGTTTAAAATGACATGCCCTATTTGAAACATGAAAGATTTTTTTTTGGACTAGACTGTCCCTTTAATAGAAGTCATTTCAATATGGGTTGGGGTTTCTTCAAGAAGGCAAAGTAGCAGATTTTCCTTTGGAGTTTTGCTAGAAAAATCTAATATAGCAGCAATCAGTTTACTGTCCATGTTCAGTATAGGACTTTTGCTGTAAAAATCAGGTGATAATTGAACTTAAGTTTTTTATGTTTACTTTGATTTAAGATATCTTTTTATACTAAATAAGCACTGTTTTATATCCCATTAATATATGAACTTGGCATTCAGTATATATGACGGTCATATTCCTCATATTCTCAAATTATTATCTGAGTGGACAGGTCTTTCCAGTGTCCAGTTGGATTCATATCTAACTGAAGTATATTTTATTACAGAGTCTACAAATGTCTGCTCCACAAAGTGGACTCCCGGTAAGTATTATCTGGTGGGGGAATGGTCTGGTGTAAGTGCATGCTCCATTACTGAGTAAATTATTTGCTTACCTTGTTCTCTTCTTACTTTATCTTTTCATATAGCCCATGCTTGGACCACCTGCCTTGAACCCGGTATGTATTAACTCCTAAATACTTACCCTAAACTTCTTAAAGGGACAGTGTATTGTAAAAATGGTTTCCCTTAAGGTGTTTCCAATGACTTGTTATACCAGCTGCAATGTTTATTTTTAAAAAAAGGGCTCATTTAACCCCTTAACGACCAGCGACGTACCTTCTTATTTTAAGAGCGCGGCTCTCGCCACCAGTGGCAAGACCGCACTATTTTAGGAGGCCTGCTGAAGGGAGATTAAGTATACAGAGTATGTTGCTAAGAGGTTAAGTATATTTTTCTATATGAAATAGCTGTTTTTGCTAATTTAAACCACAACCCAGTCAAATGGGCTGAGCTTGTAGTCTAATTAGCATATCTGTCTAATTGTTTACACAAGTCTTCCCTATATTATTCCTCACAATTTTCTCAAACACCAATACATAGTGAGAACTGTGGGAAACATGGGTGTCCAGAGGGGGGGTCGGTACTTCTCCCCCCCCCCCTCTGGAATTTTGCAAGCATACAGCAATTGCCTCCTGTTGCCACTGTAGATGATATTAATAAGTCCAGTGGTAGTGCAGGTACTAAAGTCTCAGTTACTGTTCATAAATATTTGTTGTACCTCACATTGCCACTGTACCAATTGTGGCACAGCTGTTTTACTTTAATTTTCATAGTCTGCTCGTTCCCTCATTCTGAAGTTCTCGTTCACTGACTCACAAAACTACCAGGCGCTAGCGACACTTGCAACATCCCCTCACGGACATGCGGAACAATCAGATAATGCAACAATGGCTGAGGGCAGATACGCTCCAGAGTTCTAATCAGAAGTTCTAACTGTTCTAATCAGAGCCTCGGGCGCCGCAACCACCTCTGGGAACGGATATGAGGCCCAATGCTAGGATCCCAGAGGCGTTTGCAACGCCCAAGGCTCTGATTAGAACAGAGCGTTCTGGAGCGTATCTGCCCTCTGACATATTTGCATTATCTGATTGGTGCGTGTGTCCGTGAGGGAGAGGAAGCACAACCAATCGGATAATGTTGCAAGTGTGTCGCTAGCACCTAGTATAAATATGGGAGTGGATGCCTGTGTGAGTCATCATTTGCTAGGCTAACATTCTATAGCTGGTGCTCAGGTGAAAAACAGGTGTAGGCGCCAGCTAATGCTCAGAATGAAGCTTAGCCCCTGGTGTTGTGCTGTAGGAGATAAGAGATCAACAACTGGCATGTAAGTGTCAATGTTTCTCTATTTGTGTTAAAGTAGGCTTTATATGTATGTGTGTCACTGCAAGCAAATGTGTAAGTTTGTTCCTCTGTGTGTGCAAGAGTGTTAGTTTGTTCCTGTGTGTGCAAGAGTGTTACTTTGTTCCTGTGTGTGTATGTGTGTGCAAGAGTGTTAGTTTGTTCCTGTGTATGTGTGTGCAAGAGTGTTAGTTTGTTCCTGTGTATGTGTGTGCAAGAGTGTTAGTTTGTTCCTGTGTGTGTGTGTGTGTGTGTGTGTGTAAGCAAAAGTGTGAGTTTGTTCCTTTGTATGTATGAGCAATAGTGTGAGTGTGTTCCTGTGTGTGAGCAAGAGTGTGAGTTTGTTCCTGCGTGTGTGAGCAAGAGTAAGTTTGTTCCTGTGTGTGTGTGAGAGCAAGAATGTGAGTTTGGTTCTTGCGCGTGTGTGTGAGCAAGAGTGTGAGTTTGTTCCTGATTGTGTGTGAGCAAGAGTGTGAGTTTGTTCCTGATTGTGTGTGAGCAAGAGTGTGAGTTTGTTCCTGATTGTGTGTGAGCAAGAGTGTGAGTTTGTTCCTGATTATGTGTGAGCAAGAGTGTGAGTTTGTTCCTGATTGTGTGTGAGCAAGAGTGTGAGTTTGTTCCTGATTGTGTGTGTGTGTGCAAGAGTGTGAGTTTGTTCTTGATTGTGTGTGAGCAAGAGTGTGAGTTTGTTCTTGATTGTGTGTGAGCAAGAGTGTGAGTTTGTTCCTGATTGTGTGTGAGCAAGAGTGTGAGTTTGTTCTTGCGTGTGTGAGCAAAAGTGTGAGTTTGTTCTTGCGTGTGTGTGTGTGAGCAAAAGTGTGAGTTTGTTCCTGTGTGTGTGTGAGCAAAAGTGTAAGTTTTGTTCTTGCGTGTGTATGAGTTTGTTCCTGTGTTTTTGTGGGCAAATGAGCAAGAGAGTGAGTTTGTTCCTGCGTTTGTGTGTGTTTGTATGAGCAAGAGAGTGAGTTTGTTCCTGAGTGTGTGAGCAAGAGTGTGAGTTTGTTTGTGTGTGGTAGCAAGAGTGAGTTTGTTCTTGTGTATTTGTATGAGCAAGAGAGTGAGTTTGTTCCTGTGTTTGTGTGTAAGAGTAAGAGAGTAAGTTTGTTCCTGTGTGTGTGAGAGAGCAAGAGAGTAAGTTTGTTCCTGTGTGTGTGAGCAAGAGTATGAGTTTGTTCCTGTGTGTGTGTGTGTGTGTGAGCAAGAGTATGAGTTTGTTCTTGTGTGTGAACAAAATCGTCATTTTGTTCCCGTTTATGTATGTGTGTTTGTCTAAGAGTGACAGTTTGTGTGTGTGCGCGAGCAAGAGTATAAGTCTGTTCCTATGTGTGTGTGAGCAAGAGTATACGTTTGTTCCTGTGTGTGTATCCCTTTAGCCAGACAGGGAATAATAGAAATTACAGTGTACACTGTTTTACATATGCATAACTCCGCTCCACTTCAACATCTCTCCATCATGCCTTAAGATTAAATTCAAAACCTGTACATGAACCGCGGTATTCACCGCACTCAATACCCTAGCCCAGGTAGGCAATAATAGAAGCTACAGTATACACTGTTTTACATATGTGCAGCTCCACTCAACTTCAGCATATCTCCCTCTCGCCATAACAGCAGATTCATAGCATATAAACGGACTGCGGTATTCACTGCACTCAGGTCCCAAGGATATACGGCAGATTGTGGAGGAAAAGTTCACTTACTTAGCGATTCTTGGTGCCCAATTTTAGACCTCTTTATCCTCTCTTCATATAATCAATCAAACCTTTGGGTTGGTCAGTGGCTTAGCTGTATCAAACTCCATGCTGTGTGAAGTCGGCTGTTCAAATTTTTACTTCCATGCGGCTCCACCATGCTGTTTCAGGATCCGTGTGAAGACACGCCTCCTTGTACTTGCAATAGTGTTGCTCCAAGTTGTAATGATACAAAGATGTTACAGAGATGCTATGGCAGATAGGAGTATCCAGGAGCATCCGTAGTCTTACTTGGGTAGTCGTCCCATTGGCAAAAAAATCGGCACTCCTTTTTGTTTTTATATATATATATATATATATATATATATATATATATATATATATATATATATATATATATATATATATATATATACACAAAACAAAAGGGGACAGCACTCTCAGGCCGGACCGGGTAAACATCCCATGACCCTGCAACGTGCACAGCCCTGGGTGCAAAAACAGCACTCTCAAGAAGCTGCAACGTCCACAGAGCCACAGGCAGTTAACCCCAAACAAGTCTGGGTGCACATGCCAAATGGGTAAATTACAAAAAATATATACGATAATATAGCACACAGAAAAAGTCCAGCACTCACTTACAAGCTCACAACTAAGATAAAAAGTAACAATGGAAGAGTTAGTTATGTGTGTATGTATGTGTATGTATATATATGTATATATAAATATATATGTGTGTGTATATATATATATATATATATATATGTGTGTGTGTGGATATATGGATATATATATATATATATATATATATATATATATATATATATATATATATATATATATATATATACACAATGTGTCCCCTTATATTACTAACATTTTCAGTATAAGTGGGGATACCACAGGCAAAATTAACTGTTTCAATTAACCAAATAAAGTTAAATAAGCTGTTTGAAAATAATTTAATACATTGCAGCTAATAAAATAGATCATTTGGGAACAAATTAAAGGAGAGTAAAAAAATGATAGTACATTGTCCCTTTAACTGTTAAAATAAAGAATCTTGGTTAAATAACCTGGTTTCTCTTTCAGTCTGTTCCTTACACTGCAGCTATCCGTGGGGGGATGATACCAAAACGTACTGTGGTTATAAAAGGGATTGTGAACTCCAACGCTAAAAAGTAAGGATTGTATTGGTGTCATAGTTGGTTTGCATGTAGAGTATGGATGTTGGAATGCTCTTTGTAGGTGTGATGCTTTTCAAGACAAAGGGTGGAGTGCATTATATGTTCCTGGGAGGGTTGTGGACTCGAGTCGCATGACTTGGACTTGACTTGGACTTGAGTCACAAATTTGATAATTGCAAGTTGACTTGACATACTCAAAGGAGACTTGCGACTCAACAGACTTTGATAACAATGACTCGCAACTTGACTTAGACTCAAGCCCTCTGACTTGGAAAGACTTTGTACTTTCTAAAACCAAAGCTTAGAGTTGTAAAGCACATCCCTAGGCAGACAAATTAAACTGAGATATAGAGATATATGGGATGACCTTAGTGAAAATAGTTCATACCTAATACCACATAAAAATGGAACTGGGAAGTGATAAACATATTTAAAAGCCTTCTTGCTATAAATTTACTATAGTAATTAATGCTCTGATATTAAATTGGGCACAAGCACTAATGACTTGTTTGACACTGGAAACTTAAATTGAAGGACTTGCAACTTGACGTGGACTTGCCTGTTTTGACTTGACTTGTGACTTTACAATGATTTGGTCCCACCTCTGGTTCCTAGTGTGACAACTTTAATACATTTATATCTTGTATATTGTATACTAGTCATAGTGTGTATTCTTTTTTTTATTTATTTTTTATCTTCTTTAGCTTTGGCATTAACTTCAAGGTCAGCTTCTCCGGTGAAATTCCTTTCCACATCAATCCTCGTATCAACAAGTCTGCTTTGATCAGGAACAGCTTTGTGAATGGAACCTGGGGAACAGAGGATAAGGAGCTAGCCACCAAATTCCCCTTCAAACAAGGAGACTTCTTTGATGTGAGTGTCAATGTGTTACTCTATTTAAAAGGTAGAAAAGTTGTGTTTGATACAGCTTGTTCCATGAGTTTCTAGTGCTACTCCCTACTAATGTTGAACACAAACATGGCTGTACAAAAGTGTTGGTTTATAGGTTCATGAAGAATAAAAATGTATATGGTCTATACCAGGGGTGTCCAAACTTTGCTCTCGAGAGGTCACAGTAAATATGCATTTCTATGGAGCTGTGCCAATCTACAATATAGTGTAGGGCAGTGATGGTGAACCTTGGCACTCCAGATGTTTTAGAACTACATTTCCCATGATGCTCGACTGGACTGCACAGTGCCTAAGCATCATGGAAAATGTAGTTCTGAAACATCTGGAGGGCCAAGGTTCACCATCACTGGTGTAGTGTTTTGTTACAAATTAATATTAAATAAAATTCCCTCAGTTTTACATAAGGCTATTACAGGTCACTTCATAGTTCTATGGTGTAAAGAAAACGTAAAGTCAACATTAAACTGTCATGATTCATATAGAATACACAATTTTAAATATCTTTTCAATTTACTTCCACTAACAAAATGCGCACAGTCTTTTCTTCTGTTAAGTGTGATCAGTCCACGGGTCATCATTACTTGTGGGATATTAACTGCTCCCCTACAGGAAGTGCAAGAGGATTCACCCAGCAGAGTTGCTATATAGCTCCTCCCCTCTACGTCACCTCCAGTCATTCTCTTGCACCCAACGACTAGATAGGATGTGTGAGAGGACTATGGTGATATATTTAGTTTTTATATCTTCAATCAAAAGTTTGTTATTTTATAATAGCACCGGAGTGTGTTATTCCTTCTCTGGTAGAATTTGAAGAAGAATCTACCTGAGTTTTTCTATGATTTTAGCCGGAGTAGTTAAGATCATATTGCTGTTTCTCGGCCATCTGAGGAGTGAGGTAAACTTCAGATCAGGGGACAGCAGGCAGATTAATCTGCAAAGAGGTATGTAGCAGTTTATTATTTTCTGACATGGAATTGATGAGAAAATCCTGCCATACCGTTATAATGTAAACTCAGCCTTGAATGCAGTAGATGTAGCTGATATCAGGCTGTCATGTATGTATATTTTACACTTCAGTTTTCTGGGAAATGGTACTTCTCTGGCTTTTAAACTGTATACATAGACTTAACCTATTTTGCAGGGACTTGCAATAGGTTTTAAATGACAATTAATTATTGAGGTAAAATGTTTTTTTGCTGGCGTGTAAAAACGTTTTTTTCTCTGAGGTACTGGGTGAAAAAATGTTTTGGGCACTTTTTTTCCACTTGGCAATAGTTTTGATTTAAATTAGAGCAGTTCACTGATCCCTCTCACTGTTATGTGTGTGGGGGAGGGGCCATTTTGGTGCTTTCACTACGCATCAGAAAAAACTCAGTCAGAGGTTCATTTTCTTCCTGCATGATCCGGTTCATCTCTACAGAGTTCAGGGATCTCAAGAGTCTTTTTTGAGGGAAGTAATCATACAGCAGAGCTGTGCTGATTGTATTGACTGTGATATAAAAAACGTTTATTTGTGTATTTTTTTTCTGCTGCCTGGGTTAGTTATCATTTGCTGAGGGGAACAATCCTTTGCTAAAACTGTATATTCTGACAAAGATTGATGCTATAACTTAATTATTTTATCTGTTATAATATTTTTCTGTGCTTCTTAAAGGCACAGTTCGTTTTCATATTATTTGTAAATTACTTTGAAAAGTATTTCCAAGTTGCTGTTTATTTGCTAGTGTGTTAAACATGTCTGATTCAGAGGAAGATATCTGTGCTATATGTGTTAATGCCAAAGTGGAGCCCAATAGAAATTTATGTACTAAATGTATTGATGCTACTTTAAAAAATAGTCAATCTGTACAAATTGAACATATTTCACCAAACAACGAGGGGAGAGTTATGCCGACTAACTCGCCTCACGTGTCAGTACCTGCATCTCCCGCTCAGGAGGTGCGTGATATTGTAGCGCCGAGTGCATCTGGGCGGCCATTACAAATCACATTACAAGATATGGCTACTGTTATGACTGAAGTTTTGGCTAAACTACCAGAACTAAGAGGTAAACGTGATCACTCTGGGATGAGAACAGAGTGCGCTGATAATGCAAGGGCCATGTCTGATACTGCGTCACAGTTTGCAGAACATGAAGACGGAGAGCTTCATTCTGTGGGTGACGGTTCTGATCCAAATAAACTGGACTCAGACATTTCAAATTTTAAATTTAAGCTTGAGAACCTCCGTGTGTTACTAGGGGAGGTATTAGCGGCTCTGAATGATTGTAACACAGTTGCAATCCCAGAAAAAATGTGTAGGTTGGATAAATATTTTGCGGTACCGACGAGTACTGACGTTTTTCCTATACCTAAGAGACTTACTGACATTGTTACTAAGGAGTGGGATAGACCCGGTGTGCCTTTCTCTCCCCCTCCTATATTCAGAAAAATGTTTCCAATAGACGCCGCCACACGGGACTTATGGCAAATGGTCCCTAAGGTGGAGGGAGCAGTTTCTACTTTAGCTAAGCGTACCACTATCCCAGTGGAGGATAGCTGTGCTTTTTCAGATCCAATGGATAAAAAATTAGAGGGTTACCTTAAGAAAATGTTTGTTCAACAAGGGTTTATATTGCAACCTCTTGCATGTATTGCGCCTGTCACGGCTGCAGCAGCATTTTGGTTTGAGTCTCTGGAAGAGACACTTCAATCATCCACACTAGATGACATCACACACAAACTTAAATTCCTTAAGTTAGCTAATTCATTTATTTCAGATGCCGTAGTACATTTAACTAAACTTGCGGCTAAAAATTCAGGATTCGCCATTCAGGCACGCAGAGCTCTGTGGCTAAAATCCTGGTCAGCTGATGTTTCGTCTAAATCTAAATTGCTTAATATTCCTTTCAAAGGGCAGACCTTATTCGGGCCCGGCTTGAAAGAGATTATTGATGACATTACAGGAGGTAAAGGTCATGCCCTGCCTCAGGACAAGGCCAAAGCCAAGGCTAGACAGTCCAATTTTCGTTCCTTTCGTAATTTCAAAGCAGGAGCAGCATCAACTTCCTCTGCACCAAAACAGGAAGGAGCTGTTGCTCGCTACAGACAAGGCTGGAAACCTAACCAGTCCTGGAACAGGGGCAAACAGGCCAGAAAACCTGCTGCTGCCCCTAAGACAGCATGAATTGAGGGCCCCCGATCCGGGACCGGATCTAGTGGGGGGCAGACTTTCCCTCTTCGCCCAGGCTTGGGCAAGAGATGTTCAGGATCCCTGGGCGTTAGAGATCATATCTCAGGGATACCTTCTGGACTTCAAATCCTCTCCCCCAAGAGGGAGATTTCATCTGTCAAGGTTGTCAACAAACCTAACAAAGAAGGAAGCGTTTCTACGCTGCGTACAAGATCTTTTATTAATGGGAGTGATCCATCCAGTTCCGCGGTTGGAACAAGGACAAGGGTTTTACTCAAATCTGTTTGTAGTTCCCAAAAAAGAGGGAACCTTCAGGCCAATCTTGGATTTAAAGATCCTAAACAAATTCCTAAGAGTTCCATCGTTCAAGATGGAAACTATTCGAACAATTTTGCCCATGATCCAAGAGGGTCAGTACTTGACCACAGTGGATTTAAAGGATGCTTACCTTCACATACCGATTCACAGAAGTCATTACCGGTATCTAAGGTTTGCCTTTTTAGACAGGCAGCATTACCAGTTTGTAGCTCTTCCATTCGGACTGGCTACGGCTCCAAGAATCTTCACAAATGTTCTGGGCACTCTTCTGGCGGTACTAAGACCGCAAGGAATTTCAGTAGCTCCGTACTTAGACGACATACTGATACAAGCTTCAAGCTTTCAAACTGCCAAATCTCATACAGAGATAGTACTGGCATTTCTAAGGTCGCATGGATGGAAAGTGAACGAAGAGAAAAGTTCTCTCTTTCCACTCACAAGAGTTCCCTTCCTGGGGACTCTGATAGATTCTGTAGAAATGAAGATTTACCTGACAGAGGACAGGTTAACAAAACTTCAAAGTGCATGCCGTGTCCTTCATTCCATTCAAGAGACCAGAAATTCTCTTCTATGGTGGCTTTATCGGCCACATCTGTCCAGGGGAATGCCATTCAGCAGGCCAGACTGGTCAATTGTAACAACAGACGCCAGCCTACTAGGTTGGGGCGCTGTCTGGAATTCTCTGAAGGCTCAGGGACTATGGAATCAGGAGGAGAGTCTTCTTCCAATAAACATTCTGGAATTGAGAGCAGTCCTCAATGCTCTTCTGGCTTGGCCCCAGTTAGCAACTCGGGGGTTCATCAGGTTCCAGTCGGACAACATCACGACTGTAGCTTATATCAACCATCAGGGAGGGACAAGAAGCTCCCTAGCAATGATGGAAGTATCGAAGATAATTCGCTGGGCAGAGTCTCACTCTTGCCACCTGTCTGCAATCCACATCCCGGGAGTGGAGAACTGGGAGGCGGATTTCTTAAGTCGTCAGACTTTTCATCCGGGGGAGTGGGAACTTCATCCAGAGGTCTTTGCCCAAATACTTCGACGTTGGGGCAAACCAGAGATAGATCTCATGGCGTCTCGACAGAACGCCAAGCTTCCGCGCTACGGGTCCAGATCCAGGGATCCGGGAGCGGTCCTGATAGATGCCTTGACAGCACCATGGACCTTCAGGATGGCTCATGTGTTTCCACCTTTCCCAATGCTTCCTCGATTGATTGCCAGAATCAAACAGGAGAAAGCATCAGTGATTCTAATAGCGCCTGCATGGCCACGCAGGACTTGGTATACAGATCTGGTGGACATGTCATTCTGTCCACCTTGGTCGTTACCTCTGAAACAGGACCTTCTGATTCAGGGTCCTTTCAAACATCAAAATCTAACTTCTCTGAAGCTGACTGCTTGGAAATTGAACGCTTGATCTTATCAAAGCGTGTTTTTTCTGAGTCAGTTATTGATACCTTAATACAGGCTAGGAAGCCTGTTACCAGAAAGATTTACCATAAAATATGGCGTAAATACCTATATTGGTGCGAATCCAAAGGTTACTCTTGGAGTAAGGTTAGGATTCCTAGGATATTGTCTTTTCTACAAGAAGGTTTAGAAAAGGGGTTATCCGCTAGCTCCTTAAAGGGACAGATCTCAGCTCTGTCCATTCTGTTACACAAGCGTCTGTCAGAAGTTCCAGACGTTCAGGCTTTTTGTCAGGCTTTGGCCAGGATTAAACCTGTGTTTAAAGCTGTGGCTCCACCATGGAGTTTAAACCTTGTTCTTAACGTTTTACAGGGTGTTCCGTTTGAACCCCTTCATTCCATTGATATAAAGTTGTTATCTTGGAAAGTTCTATTTTTAATGGCTATTTCCTCGGCTCGAAGAGTCTCTGAGTTATCAGCCTTACATTGTGATTCTCCTTATTTGATTTTTCACTCGGATAAGGTAGTTCTGCGTACTAAGCCTGGGTTCTTACCTAAGGTAGTCACTAACAGGAATATCAATCAGGAGATTGTTGTTCCATCCTTGTGCCCAAATCCTTCTTCGAGGAAGGAACGTCTTTTGCACAATCTGGATGTAGTTTGTGCCCTTAAATTTTATTTACAGGCAACTAAAGATTTTCGACAAACGTCTTCCCTGTTTGTCGTTTACTCTGGTCAGAGGAGAGGTCAAAAAGCTTCTGCTACCTCTCTCTCTTTTTGGCTTCGTAGCATAATTCGTTTAGCTTATGAGACTGCTGGACAGCAGCCTCCTGAAAGAATTACAGCTCATTCCACTAGAGCTGTGGCTTCCACTTGGGCCTTTAAGAATGAGACCTCTGTTGAACAGATTTGCAAGGCTGCAACTTGGTCTTCGCTTCATACTTTTTCCAAATTTTACAAATTTGACACTTTTGCTTCCTCGGAGGCTATTTTTGGGAGAAAGGTTCTTC
>NC_069505.1:484618598-484706098 GCF_027579735.1 Bombina bombina | reverse complement strand
GGGGAAGCAGCCTTTATATCAGCAAAATTTAAAGAGAAAGGATATAGTGATCAGGTCAAACCTGATTAAAAATACTAAGAAAAGTATGGATAAAAATCAAAATAAAGATTCTGCCCCTAAATTTCTGACCAAATACAATATCATTAGTCGACAAATCCTCATTAAACATTGGCAGGTTTTATGTTTGGATCCCCTAATAAAAAACATTCTAGGACCCGGGCCAGAAATACATTTTCTTTCATGTAATTAGCAAGAGTCCATGAGCTAGTGACGTATGGGATATACATTCCTACCAGGAGGGGCAAAGTTTCCCAAACCTTAAAATGCCTATAAATACACCCCTCACCACACCCACAATTCAGTTTTACAAACTTTGCCTCCCATGAAGGTGGTGAAGTAAGTTTGTGCTAGATTCTACGTTGATATGCGCTTCGCAGCAGGCTGAAGCCCGGTTTTCCTCTCAGAGTGCAGTGAATGTCAGAGGGATGTGAAGAGAGTATTGCCTATTTGAATACAATGGTCTTCCTCTAGGGGATCTATTTCATAGGTTCTCTGTTATCGGTCGTAGAGATTTCTTCTCTTACCTCCCTTTTCAGATCGACGATATACTCTTATATATACCATTACCTCTACTGATTCTCGTTTCAGTACTGGTTTAGCTGTCTACTATATGTAGATGAGTGTCTTGGGGTAAGTAAATCTTATTTCTATTTATGACACTCAAAGCTATGGTTGGGCACTTTATATGTAAAGTTCTAAATATATGTTTTAAACTTATATTTGCCATCATTCAGGTTAATCAGTATTCAGACTGTCAGTTTCATTATTTTTGGGAAAATGCATATGAATAAATATTTTTTCTTACCTTCAAAAATATTCAAATTGACTTTTTTCCTTGCGGGCTGTTAGGCTCGCGGGGGCAGAAAATGCTTCAATTTATTGCGTCATTCTTGGCGCGAGAATTACATTTGTTGACGTATTTTCGTCATTTCCGGCGTCTTAGTTGGCGCCTAGAATTTTCATGTAGTTGCGTCATCTATGACGCCTGTGTTTGTTGCAGACGTTTTTGGCGCCAAAAATATTTTTGTCAGTTGTGGGCGTCATACTTGGCGCCAGACTTTTGACATTATTTCAGTCTTCATGTATTTTCTTTCATGTAATTAGCAAGAGTCCATGAGCTAGTGACGTATGGGATATACATTCCTACCAGGAGGGGCAAAGTTTCCCAAACCTTAAAATGCCTATAAATACACCCCTCACCACACCCACAATTCAGTTTTACAAACTTTGCCTCCTATGGAGGTGGTGAAGTAAGTTTGTGCTAGATTCTACGTTGATATGCGCTCCGCAGCAAGTTGGAGCCCGGTTTTCCTCTCAGCGTGCAGTGAATGTCAGAGGGATGTGAGGAGAGTATTGCCTATTTGAATGCAGTGATCTCCTTCTACGGGGTCTATTTCATAGGTTCTCTGTTATCGGTCGTAGAGATTCATCTCTTACCTCCCTTTTCAGATCGACGATATACTCTTATATATACCATTACCTCTGCTGATTCTCGTTTCAGTACTGGTTTGGCTTTCTACAAACATGTAGATGAGTGTCCTGGGGTAAGTAAATCTTATTTTCTGTGACACTCTAAGCTATGGTTGGGCACTTTGTTTATAAAGTTCTAAATATATGTATTTAAACATTTATTTGCCTTGACTCAGGATGTTCAACATTCCTTATTTTCAGTCAGTTTCATATTTGGGATAATGCATTTGAATCAATCATTTTTTTCTTACCTTAAAAAATTTGACTTTTTTTCCCTGTGGGCTGTTAGGCTTGCGGGGGCTGAAAATGCTTCATTTTATTGCGTCATTCTTGGCGCAGACTTTTTTGGCGCAAAAAATCTTTTCTGTTTCCGGCGTCATACGTGTCGCGGGAAGTTGCGTCATTTTTGACGTCCTTTTGCGCCAAAAATGTCGGCGTTCCGGATGTGGCGTCATTTTTGGCGCCAAAAGCATTTAGGCGCCAAATAATGTGGGCGTCTTGTTTGGTGCTAAAAAAATATGGGCGTCGCTTTTGTCTCCACATTATTTAAGTCTCATTATTTATTGCTTCTGGTTGCTAGAAGCTTGTTCTTTGGCATTTTTTTCCCATTCCTGAAACTGTCATTTAAGGAATTTGATCAATTTTGCTTTTTATGTTGTTTTTTCTATTACATATTGCAAGATGTTCCACGTTGCAACTGAGTCAGAAGATACTTCAGGAAAATCACTGCCTGGTGCTGGAGCTACCAAGCTAAGTGTATCTGCTATAAATTTTTGGTATCTGTTTCTCCAGCTGTTGTTTGTATTGCATGTCATGACAAACTTATTAATGCAGATAAAATTTCCTTTAGTACTGTTACATTACCTGTTGCTGTTCCGTCAACATCTAATTTTCAGAGTGTTCCTGATAAACATAAGAGATTTTATTTTTTTAAATCCATTTAGAAGGCTATGGCCTAGATTTGGAGTTTGGTGGTAAAAGGGCTGTTAACGCTCCGCGGGCTTTTTTCTGGCCGCACCATAAAATTAACTCTGGTATCGAGAGTTCAAACAAATGCTGCGTTAGGCTCCAAAAAAGGAGCGTAGAGCATTTTTACCGCAAATGCAACTCTCGATACCAGAGTTGCTTACGGATGCGGCCGGCCTCAAAAACGTGCTCGTGCACGATTCTCCCATAGGAAACAATGGGGCTGTTTGAGCTGAAAAAAAACCTAACACCTGCAAAAAAGCAGCGTTCAGCTCCTAACGCAGCCCCATTGTTTCCTATGGGGAAACACTTCCTACGTCTGCACCTAACACTCTAACATGTACCCCGAGTCTAAACACCCCTAGCCTTACACTTATTAACCCCTAATCTGCCGCCCCCGCTATCGCTGACCCCTGCATATTTTTTTTAACCCCTAATCTGCCGCTCCGTAAACCGCCGCAACCTAAGTTATCCCTATGTACCCCTAATCTGCTGCCCTAACATCGCCGACCCCTATATTATATTTATTAACCCCTAATCTGCCCCCCTCAACGTCGCCGACACCTGCCTACACTTATTAACTCCTAATCTGCCGAGCGGACCTGAGCGCTACTATAATAAAGTTATTAACCCCTAATCCGCCTCACTAACCCTATCATAAATAGTATTAACCCCTAATCTGCCCTCCCTAACATCGCCGACACCTACCTTCAATTATTAACCCCTAATCTTCCGAGCGGAGCTCACCGCTATTCTAATAAATGTATTAACCCCTAACGCTAAGTCTAACCCTAACACTAACACCCCCATAACTTAAATATAATTTACATCTAACGAAATAAATTAACTCTTATTAAATAAATGATTCCTATTTAAAGCTAAATACTTACCTGTAAAATAAATCCTAATATAGCTACAATATAAATTATAATTACATTGTAGCTATTTTAGGATTAATATTTATTTTACAGGCAACTTTGTAATTATTTTAACCAGGTACAATAGCTATTAAATAGTTAAGAACTATTTAATAGTTACCTAGTTAAAATAATTACAAATTTACCTGTAAAATAAATCCTAACCTAAGATATAATTAAACCTAACACTACCCTATCAATAAAATAATTAAATAAACTACCTACAATTACCTACAATTAACCTAACACTACACTATCAATAAATTAATTAAACACAATTGCTACAAATAAATACAATTAAATAAACTAGCTAAAGTACAAAAAATAAAAAAGAACTAAGTTACAAAAAATAAAAAAATATTTACAAACATAAGAAAAATATTACAACAATTTTAAACTAATTACACCTACTCTAAGCCCCCTAATAAAATAACAAAGCCCCCCAAAATAAAAAATTCCCTACCCTATTCTAAATTAAAAAAGTTACAAGCTCTTTTACCTTACCAGCCCTGAACAGGGCCCTTTGCGGGGCATGCCCCAAGAATTTCAGCTCTTTTGCCTGTAAAAGAATAAATACAATACCCCCCCCCCAACATTACAACCCACCACCCACATACCCCTAATCTAACCCAAACCCCCCTTAAATAAACCTAACACTAAGCCCCTGAAGATCTTCCTACCTTGTCTTCACCATACCAGGTTCACCGATCCGTCCTGGCTCCAACATCTTCATCCAACCCAAGCGGGGGTTGGCGATCCATCATCCGGTGCTGAAGAGGTCCAGAAGAGGCTCCAAAGTCTTCCTCCTATCCGGCAAGAAGAGGACATCCGGACCGGCAAACATCTTCTCCAAGCGGCATCTTCGATCTTCTTCCATCCGGTGCGGAGCGGGTCCATCTTGAAGCAGGCAACGCGGATCCATCCTCTTCTTCCGTTGTCTCCCGACTAATGACGGTTCCTTTAAGGGACGTCATCCAAGATATCGTCCCTCGAATTCCGATTGGCTGATAGGATTCTATCAGCCAATCGGAATTAAGGTAGGAATTTTCTGATTGGCTGATGGAATCAGCCAATCAGAATCAAGTTCAATCCGATTGGCTGATCCAATCAGCCAATCAGATTGAGCTCGCATTCTATTGGCTGTTCCGATCAGCCAATAGAATGCGAGCTCAATCTGATTGGCTGATTGGATCAGCCAATCGGATTGAACTTGATTCTGATTGGCTGATTCCATCAGCCAATCAGAAAATTCCTACCTTAATTCCGATTGGCTGATAGAATCCTATCAGCCAATCGGAATTCGAGGGACGGCATCTTGGATGACGTCCCTTAAAGGAACCGTCATTCGTCGGGAGACAACGGAAGAAGAGGATGGATCCGCGTCGCCTGCTTCAAGATGGACCCGCTCCGCACCGGATGGAAGAAGATCGAAGATGCCGCTTGGAGAAGATGTTTGCCGGTCCGGATGTCCTCTTCTTGCCGGATAGGAGGAAGACTTTGGAGCCTCTTCTGGACCTCTTCAGCACCGGATGATGGATCGCCAACCCCTGCTTGGGTTGGATGAAGATGTTGGAGCCAGGACGGATCGGTGAACCTGGTATGGTGAAGACAAGGTAGGAAGATCTTCAGGGGCTTAGTGTTAGGTTTATTTAAGGGGGGTTTGGGTTAGATTAGGGGTATGTGGGTGGTGGGTTGTAATGTTGGGGGGGGGGTATTGTATTTATTCTTTTACAGGCAAAAGAGCTGAAATTCTTGGGGCATGCCCCGCAAAGGGCCCTGTTCAGGGCTGGTAAGGTAAAAGAGCTTGTAACTTTTTTAATTTAGAATAGGGTAGGGAATTTTTTATTTTGGGGGGCTTTGTTATTTTATTAGGGGGCTTAGAGTAGGTGTAATTAGTTTAAAATTGTTGTAATATTTTTCTTATGTTTGTAAATATTTTTTTATTTTTTGTAACTTAGTTCTTTTTTATTTTTTGTACTTTAGCTAGTTTATTTAATTGTATTTATTTGTAGCAATTGTGTTTAATTAATTTATTGATAGTGTAGTGTTAGGTTAATTGTAGGTAATTGTAGGTAGTTTATTTAATTAGTTTATTGATAGGGTAGTGTTAGGTTTAATTATATCTTAGGTTAGGATTTATTTTACAGGTAAATTTGTAATTATTTTAACTAGGTAACTATTAAATAGTTCTTAACTATTTAATAGCTATTGTACCTGGTTAAAATAATTACAAAGTTGCCTGTAAAATAAATATTAATCCTAAAATAGCTACAATGTAATTATAATTTATATTGTAGCTATATTAGGATTTATTTTACAGGTAAGTATTTAGCTTTAAATAGGAATAATTTATTTAATAAGAGTTAATTTATTTCGTTAGATGTAAATTATATTTAAGTTATGGGGGTGTTAGTGTTAGGGTTAGACTTAGCGTTAGGGGTTAATACATTTATTAGAATAGCGGTGAGCTCCGCTCGGAAGATTAGGGGTTAATAATTGAAGGTAGGTGTCGGCGATGTTAGGGAGGGCAGATTAGGGGGTTAATACTATTTATTATAGGGTTAGTGAGGCGGGTTAGGGGTTAATAACTTTATTATAGTAGCGCTCAGGTCCGCTCGGCAGATTAGGGGTTAATAAGTGTAGGTAGGTGTCGGCGACGTTGAGGGGGGCAGATTAGGGGTTAATAAATATAATATAGGGGTCGGCGGTGTTAGGGGTAGCAGATTAGGGGTACATAGGGATAACGTAGGTGGCGGCGCTTTGCGGTCGGAAGATTAGGGGTTAATTATTTTAAGTAGCTGGCGGCGACGTTGTGGGGGGCAGGTTAGGGGTTAATAAATGTAATACAGGGGTCGGCGGGGTTAGGGGCAGCAGATTAGGGGTACATAAGGATAACGTAGGTGGCGGTCGGCAGATTAGGGGTTAAAAATTTTAATCGAGTGGCGGCGATGTGGGGGGAGCTCGGTTTAGGGGTACATAGGTAGTTTATGGGTGTTAGTGTACTTTAGGGCACAGTAGTTAAGAGCTTTATGAACCGGAGTTAGCCAGAAAGCTCTTAACTCCTGCTATTTTCAGGCGGCTGGAATTTTGTCGTTAGAGCTCTAACGCTCACTTCAGAAACGACTCTAAATACCGGCGTTAGAAAGATCCCATTGAAAAGATAGGATACGCAAATGGCGTAGGGGGATCTGCAGTATGGAAAAGTCGCGGCTGAAAAGTGAGCGTTAGACCCTTTAATCACTGACTCCAAATACCAGCGGGCGGCCAAAACCAGCGTTAGGAGCCTCTAACGCTGGTTTTGACGGCTACCGCCGAACTCCAAATCTAGGCCTATGTCTGTTATTTCTCCTTCTAGTTTACATAAAAGTCTTTTAAAACTTCTCTTTTTTCAGATGAATTTTTAAATGAACATCATCATTCTGATACTGATAATGGTTCTTCTGGTTCAGAGGTTTCTGTCTCAGAGGTTGATGCTGATAAATCTTTGTATTTGTTCAAGATGGAATTTATTCGTTCTTTATTTAAAGAAGTATTAATTGCTTTAGAAATAGAGGATTCTGGTCCTCTTGATACTAAATCTAAACGTTTAAATAAGGTTTTTAAATCTCCTGTAGTTATTCCAGAAGTGTTTAATCTCCCTGATGCTATTTCTGAAGTAATTTCCAGGGAATGGTGTCATGATCGCTTCCGTTCATCGCCGTGTCGCCGCGGCTCCCGGAACTTCTCTGTGTCTCTGACGTCATGTTGCTTAGCAACATGACGCTTCCTCTCACACCCCTCTGATGACGGTTACGCTCCTGCCCTTTAAATCTCGGCGGGAGATCTGAATCTGGGCCCGTTTGTTTGTTTCCCTGGATTGTGAGTACCATATCAGTTTTGTTCTTCTGTGTACCGACTTCTGCCTGCCTGACCAAGCCTCTTGTCTAATCCCTACTTGCTGATATTTGGACATTGACTTCTGCCTGCCTGACCTTGCCTGTAGCTTTTACCCTTTTGCTGATATTTGGATGCCGACTTCTGCCTGCCTGACCTTGCTTTGCCTTTACCTTTAAAACTATTCTTTGATAAACAAGACCTGCTTAAAGGGACATTTTACTTTTACAAGCTGCAAAAGAGAACCTTGCCTTTCTGTTTGTTATACACCTGCTTAAAAGGGACATTTACTTTTACAAGCTGCAAAAGAGAACTTTGCCTTTCTGTTTGTTATACACCTGCTTAAAAGGGACATTTACTTTTACAAGCTGCAAAAGAGAACTTTGCCTTTCTGTTTGTTATAAACCTGCTTAAAGGGACATTATACTTTTACAAGCTGCAAAAGAGAACTTTTCCTTTGTTTTACAAGCCTGCTAAAGAGGACCTTTTTCAGAAGCTTCAAGTAAGAGCATTTCCTTTTTGTTCTTTGTACTACTTAAAGGGACGTTTTATCCTTTGTGGCTTTCCTGCATTCTGGAACAATATTCATTTTTGTTATCTTCTAATCTGCTTCCTGAGTGGGTCACGTCCTGGGTATTTCTCAGTGTGCTAGCGTGTGCTTTCAATTCACGCTAGCAGTTGGGTTACATCCCGGATTGATTCCAGAGCGGCTGACATTACAAACGGGCCATAAAAATGGACCCCACTGAATTATCTATGGCCGTGGCTCACCAGGGACAGCTCTTGGGTTCTCATGCCACTCACTTGCAGTCTCTGGACACTAAACTTGATCAAATTACTGTTCTATTACAAAATTTGGTTGCTACCGCACCTCCCAATCCTAATCCCAATCCAAATCCGATTGAGGCATTACCTCCTCCGATTCCTAACAATCAGTCTCAGGTACAACTAAGTCCCAGGATTCCTCTTCCGGATAAATATGATGGGAATCCTGAAGAATGTAGAGGCTTTTTGAATCAATGCCGTCTTCATTTCCGAAATAGCCCTACTCTCTTTGCTACTGCCTCTTCTAGAATCACGTTTCTTATTTCCTTAATGAAAGGAAAAGCCTTGGCTTGGGTGTCACCTTTGCTAGAAAAGAATGATCCTATACTGTTGGATGTTGATACATTTCTATCTACATTCTCAAACGTATTCGATAAACCTGGAAGGTCTTCCGCTGCTGAAGCTACTCTCCTGGATTTACGTCAAGGAAATCAACCAGTCTCTCAATATGCAATTGAGTTCCGCACCCTTGCCTCTGAAACCACTTGGAATCAGGGAGCACTCAGAGCCGCTTTCCGTAAAGGACTTTCTGAGCGTCTCAAGGATGAATTGGTGTATCGTGAACTTCCAGAGTCCTTAGAAGCCTTAATAAATCTCTGTATCAGTCTCGACGCCAGGTTTCGTGAACGCCAACAAGAAATGGATAGAACACAGAGGACTTCCACTCGAACTCCTTTTCGTTTAGCTCCTCGTTTTTCTAATCCAGTCACTCCAGCCTCTCCTACTACTGATCAGGCTGAACCCATGGAAGTAGGAAGTATAAAATTAACTGAGACTGAACGCTTGAGAAGACGGACTCTTGGCTTATGTCTGTACTGTGGCCTTAAAGGACATTTATTAAGGGATTGTCCTACTAGGCCAGTAAAAGCCAGGGCTTAACTCTAGTCCAGGGAACTGAGTTAAGCCAAAATAGTGGTCATTCCCTATACAAGAAACTCTTTGTTCCAGTAACTCTTCTAATTGGACATAAGAAGATCTATACCCAAGCTCTAATCGATTCTGGTGCTGGAGGTGTGTTCATTGACTCTACATTTGTTTCTACTCATTCTATACCCTTACTAAAGAAGGAGTATTCCATTTCAGTCTCTACGGTCAGTGGAGATCCTTTGGGTTCTGGATACATTCAGTTTTCTACTCAACCCTTAATCCTCACCGTAGGAATACTTCATTCTGAGACAATTTGTTTCGATGTCATTCCCACTCCGCAATTTCCCATTATCTTGGGATTACCCTGGCTCCAGATTCACAATCCCATTTTTTCTTGGACTTTCGGTGAACTCACTTCCTGGGGATCTACATGCCAGACTAAATGTCTTCAAAAGATTACTAAGTTACCACTCACTATTGCTCTCACAGTTGAAACTCCAGAATCCTTACCTATGCATTACCATGACTTTGTGGATGTCTTCTCCAAAAAAGAAGCTGAACGTCTTCCTCCTCATCGCCCTTTTGATTGTCCCATTGACCTCCTTCCTGGGGCTGCCTATCCTCGAGGCAAGACATATCCACTTTCTAAACCAGAAAACATGGCTCTGGAAGAATATATAAAAGACAATCTGGCTAGAGGATTTATTCGACCCTCCTCTTCCCCTGTAGGGGCTGGTTTCTTTTTTGTGGGAAAAAAGGATGGCGGATTAAGACCCTGTATTGATTATCGTGGATTGAATCAGATTACCATCAAGAACAGTTATCCTCTGCCCCTTATTCCTGAACTTTTTACTTATCTTCAGGGAGCCACCATTTTCACCAAACTCGACCTACGTGGTGCATACAACTTGATCCGTATACGCAAAGGAGATGAGTGGAAGACTGCCTTTAACACTCGATTTGGGCATTATGAATATTTGGTCATGCCCTTTGGGCTATGCAATGCTCCGGCGGTTTTCCAGCATTTTGTAAATGAGATCTTTCGTGATTTTTTGAATATTTTTGTTATCATATACCTGGACGACATCTTAATTTTTTCTCAGAACCACCAAGATCATGTGTACCACGTCAAGAAAGTACTTCAACGTCTAAGAGAATTCCATCTGTTTGCTAAACTGGAGAAATGTTCTTTCCATCAAAAATCCATACCCTTTCTGGGTTATGTAATATCGGCAGCTGGATTCGAAATGGACCCTACTAAACTTTCTGCCATTTTGGATTGGCCTAGACCTGATTCTTTGAAGGCTTTACAACGTTTCCTAGGCTTCGCCAATTATTACAGAAAGTTCATCAAGAATTTTGCTACTATTACTTCTCCTCTTACTTCTCTCACAAGAAAAGGACAAAACTGTAAAGTATGGCCGTCTGAGGCTATAGAAGCTTTTGAATCTCTCAAAGAAGCTTTTTCCTCAGCTCCTATCCTTCGTCATCCAAATCCTGAGTTTCAATTTATTCTGGAGGTGGATGCTTCCTCTGTTGCTGCTGGAGCTGTTCTGTCTCAACGAATACCAGAGACTGGAAGGATTCATCCTGTTGCTTTTTTCTCTAAAAAATTCACTCCTTCCGAATTTAACTATGACGTAGGGAATAAAGAGTTGCTTGCCATCAAGATGGCATTGGATGAATGGAGACATTGGCTGGAGGGTACTTCTTTACCATTTACTATACTTACTGATCATAAGAACCTTCTGTATCTCCAAACAGCCAAACGACTAAATTCCAGGCAAGCACGCTGGTCATTATTCTTCTCTCGGTTTCACTATAATTTGTCTTACATACCTGGTTCAAAAAATATTAAAGCAGACGCACTTTCCAGACAATTTCAAGATACCCCAGTTCCTGAGTCTGGTACCATTCTCCAACCTCATGAAGTCATTGCCCAGTTAACAACTTCTTGGTTACAAGAATTACAGTCCGCTCAAGAGCATCTTCCTTTGTCCTGTAAACCTCCCGATGGTTTACTCTTTGTTCCTGAACGCCTTCGTTCCAAGATTTTATTTTGGGCTCATGATAGTCCCCTTTCTGGACATCCTGGCATCAGTATTACCACTCGAAACCTCAAACAACATGTCTGGTGGCCTACACTCTCTCAAGATGTGAAGGATTACGTCTCAGTATGCACACAATGTGCCATGAACAAAACTCCACGCCAACTTCCTTCAGGATTACTCCAACCATTGCCTATACCTCACCAGCCTTGGACTCATGTATCCATGGACTTTATTACCGATCTTCCTTTGTCCACTGGGAACAATACTATCTGGGTGGTGGTCGACAGGTTCACTAAGACGGCTCATTTTGTACCCTTGCCAGGATTACCATCTGCCAAAAGACTCTCTGAACTTTTTATTCTTCATATTGTAAGAATCCATGGATTTCCTCTAGATATTGTTTCAGATAGAGGGGTACAATTCGTTTCTCGATTTTGGAGGTCACTTTGTAAACATTTTGGTACTACTATATCTCTCTCTACTTCTCACCACCCACAATCGAATGGTCAGACTGAAAGAGTAAACCAGTGTCTTGAAACATATCTTAGACATTATGTGGATCATTATCATTCTAACTGGACTTCTTACCTTCCTTTGGCTGAATTGGCCCATAATGCCCGGTACAATTCCTCCCTTCAGACTTCTCCTTTTCATGCAGCTTACGGATATCAGCCTAGGACATTCCCTTTGCATACTTCCTCCACAGTGAATCCTGCTTCTGATCTTACAGCCCGAAGATTAACTCGACATTGGCAGAAGATACATCGTATTCTTTCTGTCACTTCTAGACGTTACAAGTTCTTTTCGGATCTTCGACGGAAGAAGGCTCCCAAATATCGCCCTGGTGATAAAGTTTGGATTTCCTCTCGATTTCTTCGCCTGAAACAACCTTCTAACAAATTGGGACCACGATATGTGGGTCCTTTCCGAATACTGGGTCAGGTATGTTCCACTGCTTATCGGGTAGCTTTACCCAAGTCTCTCAAAGTCCATCCGGTATTCCATGTTTCTCTTTTAAAACCTGTGATGAGTAACAGGTATTCTAAGCCTTTTTCTAAACCTCCACCGTTATTGGTGCATGGACATCCTGAGTTTGAGATCAGCCATATTCTAGATTCCAAATTGCGGGGCAAGAAATTGTATTATCTCATTCATTGGAAGGGTTATCCAGTCACGGAACGTTCTTGGGAACCTGCTCATCAAGTAAATGCTCCTATATTGGTCAAGACCTTCCACAAGACTCATCCTGATAGACCTGGTCCTGTCCCCCGGAGGGGTCCTTGAGGAGGGGGTGCTGTCATGATCGCTTCCGTTCATCGCCGTGTCGCCGCGGCTCCCGGAACTTCTCTGTGTCTCTGACGTCATGTTGCTTAGCAACATGACGCTTCCTCTCACACCCCTCTGATGACGGTTACGCTCCTGCCCTTTAAATCTCGGCGGGAGATCTGAATCTGGGCCCGTTTGTTTGTTTCCCTGGATTGTGAGTACCATATCAGTTTTGTTCTTCTGTGTACCGACTTCTGCCTGCCTGACCAAGCCTCTTGTCTAATCCCTACTTGCTGATATTTGGACATTGACTTCTGCCTGCCTGACCTTGCCTGTAGCTTTTACCCTTTTGCTGATATTTGGATGCCGACTTCTGCCTGCCTGACCTTGCTTTGCCTTTACCTTTAAAACTATTCTTTGATAAACAAGACCTGCTTAAAGGGACATTTTACTTTTACAAGCTGCAAAAGAGAACCTTGCCTTTCTGTTTGTTATACACCTGCTTAAAAGGGACATTTACTTTTACAAGCTGCAAAAGAGAACTTTGCCTTTCTGTTTGTTATACACCTGCTTAAAAGGGACATTTACTTTTACAAGCTGCAAAAGAGAACTTTGCCTTTCTGTTTGTTATAAACCTGCTTAAAGGGACATTATACTTTTACAAGCTGCAAAAGAGAACTTTTCCTTTGTTTTACAAGCCTGCTAAAGAGGACCTTTTTCAGAAGCTTCAAGTAAGAGCATTTCCTTTTTGTTCTTTGTACTACTTAAAGGGACGTTTTATCCTTTGTGGCTTTCCTGCATTCTGGAACAATATTCATTTTTGTTATCTTCTAATCTGCTTCCTGAGTGGGTCACGTCCTGGGTATTTCTCAGTGTGCTAGCGTGTGCTTTCAATTCACGCTAGCAGTTGGGTTACATCCCGGATTGATTCCAGAGCGGCTGACAAATGGAACAATTTGGGTAATTCTTTTACTCCTTCTAAACGTTTAAGCAATTATATCCTGTGCCATCTGACAGATTAGAGTTTTTTGGGACAAAATCCCTAAGGTTTGGGGCTGTCTCTACTCCTGCTAAATGTACTACTATTCCTACGGCAGATAGTACTTCATTTAAGGATTCTTTAGATAGGAAAATTGAATCCTTTCTAAGAAAAGCTTACTTATGTTCAGGTAATCTTCTTAGACCTGCTATATTTTTAGCGGATGTTGCTGCAGCTTCAACTTTTTGGTTAGAAGTTTTAGCGCAACAAGTAACAGATCATAATTTTATAGCATTATTATTATTCTATAACATGCTAATAATTTTATTGGTGATACCATCTTTTGATATCATTAGAGTTGATGTCAGGTATATGTCTCTAGCTATTTTAGCTAGAAAAGCTCTATGGATTAAACTTGGAATGCTGATATGTCTTCTAAGTCAACTTTGCTTTCCCTTTCTTTCCAGGGTAATAAATTATTATCTCAACTGTTTCTGGAAGAAAGGGAACTTTTTTACCAAAGGATAAAAAATCCAAGGTAAATTTAGGTTTAATATTCATTTTTCGTTCTTTTTCTCACAACAAGGAACAAAAGCCTGATCCTTCATCCTCAGGAGCGGTTTCAGTTTGGAAACTATTTCCAGTTTGGAATATATCCAAGCCTTATAGAAACCTATAGCCAGCTCCTAAGTACCCATGAAGGTGCGGCCCTTATTCCAGTTCAGCTGGTATGGGGCAGATTACGTTTTCTTCAAAGAAATTTGGATCAATTCCGTTCTCAATCTCTGGTTTCAGAACATTGTTTCAGAAAGGTACAGAATTGGCTTCAAGTTAAGGCCTCCTGCTAAGAGATTTTTTTCTTTCCCGTGTCCCAGTTAACACAGCAAAGGCTCAGCATTTCTGAAATGTGTTTTCAGATCTAGAGTTGGCTGGAGTAATTATGCCAGTTCCGGTGAGAAGGCGGAGCTTTGTTACATGCTGCTCCAGGTCGGCGTTCAGACCGATGGTTGCTATCTTGCCTTCATTCCTTGACCCCTATTGCAGTGGATGTTCGGGGCACATTGCGAGGTGTAAATCACGCCAGCCGGAATAGGAAACCCCAAGGCTGTGTGGGCCGCGGAAGATCCCGCAGCTAAGTTGTATCATTGGAGAAAGTTGCAACCACAAAAAGGAAAAAAAAAAAAACTCTTTGCATAAGATTTACAGCAACGTTAAAAGAAGCCTGACCTACCATGCTGTTGTTTTCCTAACTGACCGGGGTGATTGTGGAGAGCGGTCGAGCCGATAAGGGATTGGGAGCCGCTTGGCGCTGGTGGTGAAGAGTGACTCTTCTCATTAGAGGGCAGTGCCGGACTGGTGCGCTCCGGAGTGGACGGAGGAGGTGGCGGTGTGTACCATCTGGAGGGCGTGTGTACAGCGGTCCGGGAGAGCGGTAGGCGCGCGGAGGGATCCGGGCGTCACGCTCACGCAGGGCAGCAACGCCGAAGTCCCGGCCACAGCCTCCGTATTGGGTCCCCTGGAGGAAACTGAAAGGGAACGTTAGGAGCGGCACATAGAGACACCCCAGCTGAAGCATCCCGACCCCGCTCTGTGACCAGTTATCGCAAGTATTCACAATATTATCTCAGCATTTGACATTTTTGTGATTTACCCAGGTCAGTCAGGCTCAGTATTTGTTGGATATCGATATGGTCTGTATGCTGTATTAAATTGAGACTGTTATTAAGTAATGGTGATATCCCCTGTAATCACAAAGAGGCGCAGAGGTCACTGTTTTGCAGATACCATGTTCCCATAAGAGGAGGGAGAAGTGGGGAGGAAGAAGAAGGAAGAAAGGAGGGAAGGGAAAAAGGGAGAAAACAGCCTGATACGCTGATAACACAGTAACCCTTGGCTCTTTAAATCCAGGAATTGGACATACACAAGAAGTAAAAGAGCTACTGTTGTGGATATCTGGTCTTAGGTTTCTAGATTGTATGCTGAAATACAAGAACATTTTTTCTCTCTCTTTCTAATTCAAGGGGGACTTGAACTATCATCCTCATAAAGTATAAGGCCGGGAGGTCGCTGAAGGAGCCTCTGACCAACCGTCTGAGGCATTTTTTTTTTTTTCTGTTTTCTTTACTCTGTTGTTTTGCCTGATTTATCTCAGAGTATCATTTAGAAAGATTGGTATTTCTCAATAGTGTTGCCGAGGGCACATAAATATGTAAATCACAGTATCAGAAAGAAATGGTGTGATAAGGTGTCCTGAGCACCAGCCCAACTTGTTTTTCTCTTTTTTTTTTTTTTTTTTTTTAATAACATTTATTTTTCCGGGCCTGTTTTTGTGCACAAAATGTTATAAGAGGGGTAATCACGATATCATTGTTCACAGTTAGTCACTAGTTTGTTTATTAGATAGATAGTTTGTATTTAAGTATTCACAGACCACATTCCCAACCAGGGACATCAGCCAGATCACGACTTAGATTAGTCAAAAGGAAGGAAATCACAAACAGATATAGTCACTGCTTGTTCAGCTCAGGAGGTCCTCATAGAAAGGAAGCAGCAGTAACAGCGTAGGAAACGGATCAGAGAAGTCTGAATCACGCACATATCACAAGTATTTGCCTTAAGGGATTGTTATTTTTTTTATTTTTTTATTCTTTAAAAAAAACCACATTTGATGGAAAAGTTTGTAACACACGGGAAAAATAATTCACCCAAAATGCCCGTGAAATCCAGAGAAAAGAAAAATACCAAGTTGGGTGACGTTAGTGTGGACTTACCATCTGAAAATGTATCAGCTATTATTGATACTCAGGTGTTAATAGGTCAACTCACAGCCATTTTTTCTCCCCAATTTGAAGGAATCAAAAAGGAACTTGGAGCTATCTCCACCGAGATAGCAACACTTTCCGCTGAGGTTAAACAATTTTCTGCAAGAATAGGGGAAGCAGAAAATAGAATTTCTACAGTAGAGGATAAGGTGTCGATCCAAGAGGGTATTATCCAAGCTCATGAGGCTAAATTAAATAACATGAAATTACGTCTGGAGGATCTTGAGGATCGCTCCAGGCGTAATAATATTAGAATCATTGGCCTACCTGAGTCCTCAGAATTCGAGGATCTTATTAAATTCACTTCTATCACTCTCCCCCAGGCAATTGGTGTAGCATCCCATCTCCTCCCCCTTGCAATTGAGAGGGCACATAGAGTTGGTCCTAGGAGAGATTCAGCCTCTGGGTTAACTAAACCTAGGATGTGTATTGAAAAATTGCTCAAATTTCAGGACAAACTTGAGGTATTAAAATTAGCAAAGAAAGTATCCACTCTGACATTTGGGAACAGCAAAATATTGCTTTTCCAAGACTTCTCTGCAGAGACATCAGCACGGAGAAGAATAATGGCACCCTTTTGCTCTCAGTTGATTAGCAGAGGTATAAAAGCCAACTTATTTTATCCAGCTAAAATCATAGCTGAAAATAAGGGGGTTAAATTTATTTTTAATGAAGTCACAGAAGTTAGAGTTTATCCGGACTCTAGACCCCTAATGAAATCCAAAACTTATGAGTAGGATAGTAAGCATAAGGTGGTTAGGGAATATAGGTCTGGTTGGTAAAATAGAGTTAATATGTTTACTTTTCTCCAAGATAAAGTTGCTTATATGTTTTTATGTACAGATGTATGTTATATTAGTATTATATTGCTCCACGTTAGTAAAGTTTTTGAATTTTCTGGTCAAGAAAGAGCAACTGCAATTTATTAGACATCTGAAGTTTATTAATGTTTCTCTTCCTCTTTTTTCTTTTTTTTTTTTTTTTTTTCTTCCTCCTTTCCCCCCCCCCCCCTTCTTGCTTTCTCCTCCCCTCCCCCCGGTTGCCTCTCATGCCCTCTCTCCCTCCGTCCCTTCCATTAATCTCGGCTGGACACTTAGTTGTCGGATAAGGTTATGTGTAGCGGGATTGTAGTAATGCAGGCAAAATGATGGAAAACAGCGTCAAAATATTATCATGGAATGTGGGGAGGGATCTCTTCTCCGGCGAAACGTAAGTTAATTATTAAGACGCTCGCCAAAGAAAAGCCAGATCTAGTGTTTCTGCAGGAAACCCATCTGGACGGGGCCGAAGCTGCTAAACTCAAAATTAATTGGGTTGGTAAAGTAATTTCCTCCTCTAGTACCTGTAAAAAACGGGGGGTTGCGGTGTTATTCCATAAGGATTTAAATTATAAAATTATACATGTTGAAATTGACCCCGCGGCCAGATTTATATTACTGCAAGTTATGATTGGCACAGTGAAATATATTTTCTGCAACATCTATGCTCCAAATAAATTTTCAACTACATTTTGGGAGCATATCCAAAACAAAATATTTCCGTATCAAAGAGAAAATTTTATTATATGTGGAGATTTTAACATGACCATATGTCCAGAGTTAGATCGTTTTTCAAAAAAAAATGTTGCAGAATATGGCAAACATGCAAAGTTTTTTAAGAGATTCTGTGTCAAATTTGGTCTGACTGATATTTGGCGAGTTCAAAATCCGTGGGCTCGGGCTTATTGTTATGTTTTATTATGTTATGTTTCTGCTAACTATGAATATATAAAAATGGTTTTGTAGCTAGCTCTTAATACCTAATAATATTCCTCTTATTAAAGGATTTATAAGAGCTAGCGATTTTATCAAAAACGACTCACAGACTAAATCAGTGAAAACTTAGTCAAGCTGACTTCGGCTGTTACAATTGAGTGAAAATGCACAACAGAAAAGCAGTATAGAAATCTGACTGCTACTGAAAATGAGCGTCTTTATAACTAGATTCAGTGAGAGAGTTCTTAGTTATACATCAGAGGAATTGCAGATTAAGTAGCAAATATGGATACAGTTTCGATTTGTAGGAATAATTACTCAACAGTTTGTTAGTTAGTAGCAATACCTTTAGTTCTCCTGTTCTTGGAGCGATGCAGCGTGAGACGCTGTGATGGCGGATGAATCAGAAACCTTCTTCCTGTTTGTGAACAGGCTTGCTCACGGTTCTATAGTAAGGAAGGAAAGAGTGCAGCGAATACGTTATTGAGGTAAATACCTGTGAAGTACAGTAAGAGTTGTGTGACTTATCAGAGCGTGATAGTATGTCCGAAGCTGTAGATGAATCCTGAGGGTTCTGAGAGTAGGAGGCGGTATGATTGAAGTCCGGTATAATTGATCCGGAGACAGACTGAGAGAGCTGCTAACACCTTACACTGAGGAAAAAGTAAGACAAATGTTAAAGATTATGAAGGAGTTCTTGTTGAGGAAGGTATTGCGTCCTGTCTCTCCTTAGCAGGAGTGAGATCTAAGATATAGATTTAATCAGACTTGATCAGTTGAGACTGAGTTTCCAAAAAGTAGGAGGAAAAATACAAAATAATCAAGCAAGGATCTATACAGGAAGTGGCTATTTATAGAGGGTAAGGGATGGAAGTGGAATGTCTTAAAGGGACATTACAGATCCCCCCCTTCAAGGCATCCGCTCCGAGGATGCAGGTTTAGTAGGGTATCTGGCATGAAAGGTATCCAACAGATGATCGGCATGGATATAGGACTTGGCCACCCATGAATCCTCCTCAGGACCATAGCCCTTCCAACGAACTAGGTACTCAAGGTGACCACGGAAAGTCCGAGAGTCGAGTATAGAATCCAACTCATATTCAACATGGTCCTTCAATTGAATAGGTGGAGGTGGTTTTCTTGGCCGATCCCTGAAAGTGTCTTGGACATAAGGTTTTAAGAGTGCCACATGGAATGTGGGATGTATCCTGTATTTTCTCGGGAGATCCAGTGTAACAGAAGTTGGATTGAGTATCCTTTTTATCGGAAAAGGTCCAATGAACTGATTAGCCAGTTTCCGAGAAGGAACTGATAATCTGAGGTATTTAGTGGATAACCATACTAAGTCGCCCAGTTTATAATTCGGAGTGTCCCTATGTCTTAGGTCATAGTAATGTTTTTGCGAAAGTTTAGCAGATTTCAAATGTTCCTTTAGGAAAACAAGGGACTCCTTAAGATTAGTGAGGTATGAAGTAGCTGCTGGAGAGTTAGAATGTACTCGAGAGATCTGAACAGTTTGAGGATGGTATCCGTAGGTGGCAAAGAAAGGACTTAACTTGGTTGAAGCAGAGACTGAATTATTTTATGAGAATTCGGCTAACGGGAGTAAAGAGAACCAGTCGTCTTGTAAATGAGTGGTGTAGCAACATAGATACTGCTCCAATATCCCATTAACTCTTTCAGTGAGTCCATTAGCTTGGGGATGATATGCTGTGGTTAGTCTAGACTTTATACGTAAAGCCGAACATAAGGCCCTCCAGAAATGAGAGGTGAATTGGGATCCACGATCCGTAATGACGATTTGAGGTATACCATGGAGACGCACAATGTTTTTTATGAAAGCATCAGCAGTCTCAGTTGCAGATGGCAAAGAAGTTAAAGGTACAAAATGTGCCAATCGAGTGAGATGGTCAACTACTAGCCATTTTTTCTCCCCAATTTGAAGGAATCAAAAAGGAACTTGGAGCTATCTCCACCGAGATAGCAACACTTTCCGCTGAGGTTAAACAATTTTCTGCAAGAATAGGGGAAGCAGAAAATAGAATTTCTACAGTAGAGGATAAGGTGTCGATCCAAGAGGGTATTATCCAAGCTCATGAGGCTAAATTAAATAACATGCAATTACGTCTGGAGGATCTTGAGGATCGCTCCAGGCGTAATAATATTAGAATCATTGGCCTACCTGAGTCCTCAGAATTCGAGGATCTTATTAAATTAACTTCTATCACTCTCCCCCAGGCAATTGGTGTAGCATCCCATCTCCTCCCCCTTGCAATTGAGAGGGCACATAGAGTTGGTCCTAGGAGAGATTCAGCCTCTGGGTTAACTAAACCTAGGATGTGTATTGAAAAATTGCTCAAATTTCAGGACAAACTTGAGGTATTAAAATTAGCAAAGAAAGTATCCACTCTGACATTTGGGAACAGCAAAATATTGCTTTTCCAAGACTTCTCTGCAGAGACATCAGCACGGAGAAGAATAATGGCACCCTTTTGCTCTCAGTTGATTAGCAGAGGTATAAAAGCCAACTTATTTTATCCAGCTAAAATCATAGCTGAAAATAAGGGGGTTAAATTTATTTTTAATGAAGTCACAGAAGTTAGAGTTTATCCGGACTCTAGACCCCTAATGAAATCCAAAACTTATGAGTAGGATAGTAAGCATAAGGTGGTTAGGGAATATAGGTCTGGTTGGTAAAATAGAGTTAATATGTTTACTTTTCTCCAAGATAAAGTTGCTTATATGTTTTTATGTACAGATGTATGTTATATTAGTATTCTATTGCTCCACGTTAGTAAAGTTTTTGAATTTTCTGGTCAAGAAAGAGCAACTGCAATTTATTAGACATCTGAAGTTTATTAATGTTTCTCTTCCTCTTTTTTCTTTTTTTTTTTTTTTTTTTTTTTTTCTTCCTCCTTTCCCCCCCCCCCTTCTTGCTTTCTCCTCCCCTCCCCCCGGTTGCCTCTCATGCCCTCTCTCCCTCCGTCCCTTCCATTAATCTCGGCTGGACACTTAGTTGTCGGATAAGGTTATGTGTAGCGGGATTGTAGTAATGCAGGCAAAATGATGGAAAACAGCGTCAAAATATTATCATGGAATGTGGGAGGGATCTCTTCTCCGGCGAAACGTAAGTTAATTATTAAGACGCTCGCCAAAGAAAAGCCAGATCTAGTGTTTCTGCAGGAAACCCATCTGGACGGGGCCGAAGCTGCTAAACTCAAAATTAATTGGGTTGGTAAAGTAATTTCCTCCTCTAGTACCTGTAAAAAACGGGGGGTTGCGGTGTTATTCCATAAGGATTTAAATTATAAAATTATACATGTTGAAATTGACCCCGCGGCCAGATTTATATTACTGCAAGTTATGATTGGCACAGTGAAATATATTTTCTGCAACATCTATGCTCCAAATAAATTTTCAACTACATTTTGGGAGCATATCCAAAACAAAATATTTCCGTATCAAAGAGAAAATTTTATTATATGTGGAGATTTTAACATGACCATATGTCCAGAGTTAGATCGTTTTTCAAAAAAAAATGTTGCAGAATATGGCAAACATGCAAAGTTTTTTAAGAGATTCTGTGTCAAATTTGGTCTGACTGATATTTGGCGAGTTCAAAATCCGTGGGCTCGGGCTTATTGTTATGTTTTATTATGTTATGTTTCTGCTAACTATGAATATATAAAAATGGTTTTGTAGCTAGCTCTTAATACCTAATAATATTCCTCTTATTAAAGGCTTTATAAGAGCTAGCGATTTTATCAAAAACGACTCACAGACTAAATCAGTGAAAACTTAGTCAAGCTGACTTCGGCTGTTACAATTGAGTGAAAATGCACAACAGAAAAGCAGTATAGAAATCTGACTGCTACTGAAAATGAGCGTCTTTATAACTAGATTCAGTGAGAGAGTTCTTAGTTATACATCAGAGGAATTGCAGATTAAGTAGCAAATATGGATACAGTTTCGATTTGTAGGAATAATTACTCAACAGTTTGTTAGTTAGTAGCAATACCTTTAGTTCTCCTGTTCTTGGAGCGATGCAGCGTGAGACGCTGTGATGGCGGATGAATCAGAAACCTTCTTCCTGTTTGTGAACAGGCTTGCTCACGGTTCTATAGTAAGGAAGGAAAGAGTGCAGCGAATACGTTATTGAGGTAAATACCTGTGAAGTACAGTAAGAGTTGTGTGACTTATCAGAGCGTGATAGTATGTCCGAAGCTGTAGATGAATCCTGAGGGTTCTGAGAGTAGGAGGCGGTATGATTGAAGTCCGGTATAATTGATCCGGAGACAGACTGAGAGAGCTGCTAACACCTTACACTGAGGAAAAAGTAAGACAAATGTTAAAGATTATGAAGGAGTTCTTGTTGAGGAAGGTATTGCGTCCTGTCTCTCCTTAGCAGGAGTGAGATCTAAGATATAGATTTAATCAGACTTGATCAGTTGAGACTGAGTTTCCAAAAAGTAGGAGGAAAAATACAAAATAATCAAGCAAGGATCTATACAGGAAGTGGCTATTTATAGAGGGTAAGGGATGGAAGTGGAATGTCTTAAAGGGACATTACAGATCCCCCCCTTCAAGGCATCCGCTCCGAGGATGCAGGTTTAGTAGGGTATCTGGCATGAAAGGTATCCAACAGATGATCGGCATGGATATAGGACTTGGCCACCCATGAATCCTCCTCAGGACCATAGCCCTTCCAACGAACTAGGTACTCAAGGTGACCACGGAAAGTCCGAGAGTCGAGTATAGAATCCAACTCATATTCAACATGGTCCTTCAATTGAATAGGTGGAGGTGGTTTTCTTGGCCGATCCCTGAAAGTGTCTTGGACATAAGGTTTTAAGAGTGCCACATGGAATGTGGGATGTATCCTGTATTTTCTCGGGAGATCCAGTGTAACAGAAGTTGGATTGAGTATCCTTTTTATCGGAAAAGGTCCAATGAACTGATTAGCCAGTTTCCGAGAAGGAACTGATAATCTGAGGTATTTAGTGGATAACCATACTAAGTCGCCCAGTTTATAATTCGGAGTGTCCCTATGTCTTAGGTCATAGTAATGTTTTTGCGAAAGTTTAGCAGATTTCAAATGTTCCTTTAGGAAAACAAGGGACTCCTTAAGATTAGTGAGGTATGAAGTAGCTGCTGGAGAGTTAGAATGTACTCGAGAGATCTGAACAGTTTGAGGATGGTATCCGTAGGTGGCAAAGAAAGGACTTAACTTGGTTGAAGCAGAGACTGAATTATTTTATGAGAATTCGGCTAACGGGAGTAAAGAGAACCAGTCGTCTTGTAAATGAGTGGTGTAGCAACATAGATACTGCTCCAATATCCCATTAACTCTTTCAGTGAGTCCATTAGCTTGGGGATGATATGCTGTGGTTAGTCTAGACTTTATACGTAAAGCCGAACATAAGGCCCTCCAGAAATGAGAGGTGAATTGGGATCCACGATCCGTAATGACGATTTGAGGTATACCATGGAGACGCACAATGTTTTTTATGAAAGCATCAGCAGTCTCAGTTGCAGATGGCAAAGAAGTTAAAGGTACAAAATGTGCCAATCGAGTGAGATGGTCAACTACTAGCCATTTTTTCTCCCCAATTTGAAGGAATCAAAAAGGAACTTGGAGCTATCTCCACCGAGATAGCAACACTTTCCGCTGAGGTTAAACAATTTTCTGCAAGAATAGGGGAAGCAGAAAATAGAATTTCTACAGTAGAGGATAAGGTGTCGATCCAAGAGGGTATTATCCAAGCTCATGAGGCTAAATTAAATAACATGCAATTACGTCTGGAGGATCTTGAGGATCGCTCCAGGCGTAATAATATTAGAATCATTGGCCTACCTGAGTCCTCAGAATTCGAGGATCTTATTAAATTAACTTCTATCACTCTCCCCCAGGCAATTGGTGTAGCATCCCATCTCCTCCCCCTTGCAATTGAGAGGGCACATAGAGTTGGTCCTAGGAGAGATTCAGCCTCTGGGTTAACTAAACCTAGGATGTGTATTGAAAAATTGCTCAAATTTCAGGACAAACTTGAGGTATTAAAATTAGCAAAGAAAGTATCCACTCTGACATTTGGGAACAGCAAAATATTGCTTTTCCAAGACTTCTCTGCAGAGACATCAGCACGGAGAAGAATAATGGCACCCTTTTGCTCTCAGTTGATTAGCAGAGGTATAAAAGCCAACTTATTTTATCCAGCTAAAATCATAGCTGAAAATAAGGGGGTTAAATTTATTTTTAATGAAGTCACAGAAGTTAGAGTTTATCCGGACTCTAGACCCCTAATGAAATCCAAAACTTATGAGTAGGATAGTAAGCATAAGGTGGTTAGGGAATATAGGTCTGGTTGGTAAAATAGAGTTAATATGTTTACTTTTCTCCAAGATAAAGTTGCTTATATGTTTTTATGTACAGATGTATGTTATATTAGTATTCTATTGCTCCACGTTAGTAAAGTTTTTGAATTTTCTGGTCAAGAAAGAGCAACTGCAATTTATTAGACATCTGAAGTTTATTAATGTTTCTCTTCCTCTTTTTTTTTTTTTTTTTTTTTTTTCTTCCTCCTTTCCCCCCCCCCCCTTCTTGCTTTCTCCTCCCCTCCCCCCGGTTGCCTCTCATGCCCTCTCTCCCTCCGTCCCTTCCATTAATCTCGGCTGGACACTTAGTTGTCGGATAAGGTTATGTGTAGCGGGATTGTAGTAATGCAGGCAAAATGATGGAAAACAGCGTCAAAATATTATCATGGAATGTGGGAGGGATCTCTTCTCCGGCGAAACGTAAGTTAATTATTAAGACGCTCGCCAAAGAAAAGCCAGATCTAGTGTTTCTGCAGGAAACCCATCTGGACGGGGCCGAAGCTGCTAAACTCAAAATTAATTGGGTTGGTAAAGTAATTTCCTCCTCTAGTACCTGTAAAAAACGGGGGGTTGCGGTGTTATTCCATAAGGATTTAAATTATAAAATTATACATGTTGAAATTGACCCCGCGGCCAGATTTATATTACTGCAAGTTATGATTGGCACAGTGAAATATATTTTCTGCAACATCTATGCTCCAAATAAATTTTCAACTACATTTTGGGAGCATATCCAAAACAAAATATTTCCGTATCAAAGAGAAAATTTTATTATATGTGGAGATTTTAACATGACCATATGTCCAGAGTTAGATCGTTTTTCAAAAAAAAATGTTGCAGAATATGGCAAACATGCAAAGTTTTTTAAGAGATTCTGTGTCAAATTTGGTCTGACTGATATTTGGCGAGTTCAAAATCCGTGGGCTCGGGCTTATTGTTATGTTTTATTATGTTATGTTTCTGCTAACTATGAATATATAAAAATGGTTTTGTAGCTAGCTCTTAATACCTAATAATATTCCTCTTATTAAAGGCTTTATAAGAGCTAGCGATTTTATCAAAAACGACTCACAGACTAAATCAGTGAAAACTTAGTCAAGCTGACTTCGGCTGTTACAATTGAGTGAAAATGCACAACAGAAAAGCAGTATAGAAATCTGACTGCTACTGAAAATGAGCGTCTTTATAACTAGATTCAGTGAGAGAGTTCTTAGTTATACATCAGAGGAATTGCAGATTAAGTAGCAAATATGGATACAGTTTCGATTTGTAGGAATAATTACTCAACAGTTTGTTAGTTAGTAGCAATACCTTTAGTTCTCCTGTTCTTGGAGCGATGCAGCGTGAGACGCTGTGATGGCGGATGAATCAGAAACCTTCTTCCTGTTTGTGAACAGGCTTGCTCACGGTTCTATAGTAAGGAAGGAAAGAGTGCAGCGAATACGTTATTGAGGTAAATACCTGTGAAGTACAGTAAGAGTTGTGTGACTTATCAGAGCGTGATAGTATGTCCGAAGCTGTAGATGAATCCTGAGGGTTCTGAGAGTAGGAGGCGGTATGATTGAAGTCCGGTATAATTGATCCGGAGACAGACTGAGAGAGCTGCTAACACCTTACACTGAGGAAAAAGTAAGACAAATGTTAAAGATTATGAAGGAGTTCTTGTTGAGGAAGGTATTGCGTCCTGTCTCTCCTTAGCAGGAGTGAGATCTAAGATATAGATTTAATCAGACTTGATCAGTTGAGACTGAGTTTCCAAAAAGTAGGAGGAAAAATACAAAATAATCAAGCAAGGATCTATACAGGAAGTGGCTATTTATAGAGGGTAAGGGATGGAAGTGGAATGTCTTAAAGGGACATTACAGATCCCCCCCTTCAAGGCATCCGCTCCGAGGATGCAGGTTTAGTAGGGTATCTGGCATGAAAGGTATCCAACAGATGATCGGCATGGATATAGGACTTGGCCACCCATGAATCCTCCTCAGGACCATAGCCCTTCCAACGAACTAGGTACTCAAGGTGACCACGGAAAGTCCGAGAGTCGAGTATAGAATCCAACTCATATTCAACATGGTCCTTCAATTGAATAGGTGGAGGTGGTTTTCTTGGCCGATCCCTGAAAGTGTCTTGGACATAAGGTTTTAAGAGTGCCACATGGAATGTGGGATGTATCCTGTATTTTCTCGGGAGATCCAGTGTAACAGAAGTTGGATTGAGTATCCTTTTTATCGGAAAAGGTCCAATGAACTGATTAGCCAGTTTACGAGAAGGAACTGATAATCTGAGGTATTTAGTGGATAACCATACTAAGTCGCCCAGTTTATAATTCGGAGTGTCCCTATGTCTTAGGTCATAGTAATGTTTTTGCGAAAGTTTAGCAGATTTCAAATGTTCCTTTAGGAAAACAAGGGACTCCTTAAGATTAGTGAGGTATGAAGTAGCTGCTGGAGAGTTAGAATGTTAAAGATTATGAAGGAGTTCTTGTTGAGGAAGGTATTGCGTCCTGTCTCTCCTTAGCAGGAGTGAGATCTAAGATATAGATTTAATCAGACTTGATCAGTTGAGACTGAGTTTCCAAAAAGTAGGAGGAAAAATACAAAATAATCAAGCAAGGATCTATACAGGAAGTGGCTATTTATAGAGGGTAAGGGATGGAAGTGGAATGTCTTAAAGGGACATTACAGATCCCCCCCTTCAAGGCATCCGCTCCGAGGATGCAGGTTTAGTAGGGTATCTGGCATGAAAGGTATCCAACAGATGATCGGCATGGATATAGGACTTGGCCACCCATGAATCCTCCTCAGGACCATAGCCCTTCCAACGAACTAGGTACTCAAGGTGACCACGGAAAGTCCGAGAGTCGAGTATAGAATCCAACTCATATTCAACATGGTCCTTCAATTGAATAGGTGGAGGTGGTTTTCTTGGCCGATCCCTGAAAGTGTCTTGGACATAAGGTTTTAAGAGTGCCACATGGAATGTGGGATGTATCCTGTATTTTCTCGGGAGATCCAGTGTAACAGAAGTTGGATTGAGTATCCTTTTTATCGGAAAAGGTCCAATGAACTGATTAGCCAGTTTCCGAGAAGGAACTGATAATCTGAGGTATTTAGTGGATAACCATACTAAGTCGCCCAGTTTATAATTCGGAGTGTCCCTATGTCTTAGGTCATAGTAATGTTTTTGCGAAAGTTTAGCAGATTTCAAATGATCCTTTAGGAAAACAAGGGACTCCTTAAGATTAGTGAGGTATGAAGTAGCTGCTGGAGAGTTAGAATGTACTCGAGAGATCTGAACAGTTTGAGGATGGTATCCGTAGGTGGCAAAGAAAGGACTTAACTTGGTTGAAGCAGAGACTGAATTATTGTATGAGAATTCGGCTAACGGGAGTAAAGAGAACCAGTCGTCTTGTAAATGAGTGGTGTAGCAACATAGATACTGCTCCAATATCCCATTAACTCTTTCAGTGAGTCCATTAGCTTGGGGATGATATGCTGTGGTTAGTCTAGACTTTATACGTAAAGCCGAACATAAGGCCCTCCAGAAATGAGAGGTGAATTGGGATCCACGATCCGTAATGACGATTTGAGGTATACCATGGAGACGCACAATGTTTTTTATGAAAGCATCAGCAGTCTCAGTTGCAGATGGCAAAGAAGTTAAAGGTACAAAATGTGCCAATCGAGTGAGATGGTCAACTACTACCATGATGGTGTTATGGTTTTGAGAATATGGTAGGTCGACAATAAAGTCCATAGATATAACACTCCAAGGAATATCCGGGACTGGCAAAGGAGTGAGGAGACCAATAGGTTTCAATCTTTCTGTTTTGTTTCTAGCACATACTGTACAGGATACGATGTATTGCTGGATGGAGTCAGCTATCTTAGGCCACCAGAAGTATCTATTGATTGCTTCTTTCGTTTTAACTATACCTTGGTGACCAGAAAGTGGGGTATCATGGAACTGTTGTAATATGTAAGTTCTAAGTTGTTGGGGAATGTATAACTTGTCATAATAGTAGTAAAGACCAGTCTGATCCTTTCTCAAGGATGGTATATTAGGTATATCGTCAGTCTGGAGTGCCTGGATGATGTCGTTTTCGAGTGGTGTAAGCTTTCCTACGACTTTGTGAGGTGGTATAAGAGTCATGGTGTTTTCAGACTTCTGAGTCTGCTCATGTAAACGTGAGAGAGCATCAGCCTTTGTGTTTAAATGTCCTGGCCTGTAGGTTATCAAAAAGTTAAACCTATCTAAAAATAGGGACCACCTTACCTGTCTTGAGGAGAGAGTTTTACTTTGACGTAAATATTGAAGATTCTTATGATCTGTGTATATTATAAAAGGTTTGTCTGTTCCTTCTAAAATATGTCTCCAAACTTCTAAGGCGGTCTTAATGGCCAATAACTCTTTATCCCCTATCGTATAGTTTAACTCAGCTGGTTGTAACATCCTAGAGTAATAGGCAACTGGATGTTGTATCCCATCTATAGGATTCCTTTGGGAGAGAATTGCCCCGAGACCAGTGTCTGAAGCATCTGTCTCTAATATAAATTCACAAGTGTGATCTGGAATAGATAGAATGGGTGCTGTTAAGAATTTTTCTTTTAATAACTGGAAAGAGGTCTCAGCTTCGTTGGTCCAGCTGTACCTAGTTTTTGTTGTAGTTAATTTGGTCAAAGGTTTTACTATGGTAGAAAAGTTACGAATAAATCTGCGGTAAAAATTTGTGAACCCAAGAAACCTTTGTAAAGATCTCACTGTTTTAGGTTGGGGCCAATCTTTTATCGCAGATACTTTTTCAGGGTCCATTTCAATCCTATCAGGAGTGACTATGTATCCAAGAAATTTAATTCTGTTTACATGGAATAGGCATTTCTCTAGTTTCGCGAACAGTTTATGTTCACGCAACCTCATAAGGACCCATCTGACATGTTTTATGTGTTCTGCAGTGGTTCTAGAGTAAATTAAAATATCGTCTAAGTATATTATGACGCAGATGTCAACAAGGTCTTTGAATATTTCATTGATGAAACTCTGAAAAGTTGCCGGGGCATTGCAGAGCCCAAAAGGCATGACCCTATATTCAAAAAGCCCGTATCGGGTTCTGAAAGCAGTCTTCCACTCATCCCCTTCTTTAATCCTAATCAAATTATACGCCCCCTTTAGATCGAGTTTGGTGAAAATAGTAGCACCATTGAGGCGTTCCAAAAGTTCGGGGATGAGTGGAAGTGGGTAACGATTCTTGATGGTAACTGCATTCAGAGCCCTATAATCAATAATGGGCCTCAGTGTGTGATCTTTATTTTTCACGAAGAAAATGCCTGCTGCAGCAGGTGATACAGAAGGTACTATAAAACCCTTTCTGAGACTGTCGTCTAAATAATCCCTAAGATACTGTAATTCTTGTTGGGACAATGGATATATTTTACCAAATGGAGGTACTGAACCTGGAATTAAATCTATGGGACAGTCGAAAGTCCTATGGGGTGGTAATGTGTCAGCTTCTTTAATATCGAAAACATCGGATAAGTCCTGGTATTCAGGTGGTATGCCTGTTTGTAGTGTGCAAATGTTTTGTTGTGGAAAACAAGTGTTTTTGCAAAATAGTGAAGTGAAGGTAATCTTAAAATTCTCCCAATTAATACTAGGGTTATGTTTTACTAACCAAGGTAACCCTAGGATGACAGTATGGATTGATGTTGGTATTATGTCGAAACTTTGATATTCTACATGTCCATCTGTTGTGTGTATCAGTAAAGGTACAGTATGATGGGTTAATGGTCCATTTTGGATAAAAGAACCATCTATTACTTTAAGAAAGAGAGGATTTTTCTTTGTGATAGTAGGTATTTTATTTTGTGAAACAAAAGAAGCATCTATAAAGCAACCATAAGCACCAGAGTCAATTAAGGCTTCAGTCTTGACCTGATGAGATTCCCACTGCAAAGATAAAACCATAGTGAGTGCATGATTCTCTTTCTGTAGGGAAACAGAGTAAAGGTGTGATGGCTTACCCTTCTTTGTACGTTGCAATATAGGACATGTTGTTACAGAGTGATCCTTACTAGCGCAGTAAAGACATAGATTCGAGATGCGCCTTCTAGCTTTCTCTTCAGGTGTGAGTGGAGCCTTGATAACGCCGATCTCCATGGGCACAGAGACAGGGGTATTTCTGTCAATGTAAGTTGCTATGGGTCTCCTTTGAGTCACATCCGTGCATAGTCTCTCAGTGCGGCGTTCTCTCAGTCTGCGATCTAAGGTGGTAGCCAGCTTGATGAGTCCGTTTAAAGTGTCAGGCATCTCTACCCTGGATATCTCATCCTTCAAATTGTCATTAAGGCCGAGTCTGAATTGGTTCCGCAACGTGATGTCATTCCACAAGGTGTCTGTGGCCCACATCTGATATTCCGTGACATAATCCTCTACAGGACGTTTCCCTTGTCTCAAAGCTCGAAGTTTGGTTTCTGCGTTTATCTGTGTATTGGCATCCTCATATAGTGAGGCCATGGAGGAAAAAAATGAATCAAGTGACTCTAGGGTTTCATCTTCCGTTTCAAAAAATCGGTTTGCCCAGGCCCTGGGTTCACCGGTTAAGTAGGATATGACTGTACAGACTTTTATCTTCTCTGTGTGATAGGTGCGAGGTTTCATAGAGAAAAGGAGGAGGCAAGCATTTTTAAAACCTCTAAAATCCGACCTTTTCCCTGAGAATACTGGAGGTGGGTTAATGTGTGGTTCAGGGGGATCTGAATTTCTAGAGGTTATGATCTCTTTGTAAATATTCTTTAGTGCAGTGTTCTCTGCTTGTACGTCTGTGAGTGCCCTTGCAAGGTAATCAACTTTTTGATTCAGAGTTTCAAACTCTGTTTTAATGGCCTGAGCATCCATTCCTTTTTATTGGCTTGATTATTATGTTATGTTTTATTATGTTATGTTTCTGCTAACTATGAATATATAAAAATGGTTTTGTAGCTAGCTCTTAATACCTAATAATATTCCTCTTATTAAAGGCTTTTGTAAGAGCTAGCGATTTTATAAAAAACGACTCACAGACTAAATCAGTGAAAACTTAGTCAAGCTGACTTCGGCTGTTACAATTGAGTGAAAATGCACAACAGAAAAGCAGTATAGAAATCTGACTGCTACTGAAAATGAGCGTCTTTATAACTAGATTCAGTGAGAGAGTTCTTAGTTATACATCAGAGGAATTGCAGATTAAGTAGCAAATATGGATACAGTTTCGATTTGTAGGAATAATTACTCAACAGTTTGTTAGTTAGTAGCAATACCTTTAGTTCTCCTGTTCTTGGAGCGATGCAGCGTGAGACGCTGTGATGGCGGATGAATCAGAAACCTTCTTCCTGTTTGTGAACAGGCTTGCTCACGGTTCTATAGTAAGGAAGGAAAGAGTGCAGCGAATACGTTATTGAGGTAAATACCTGTGAAGTACAGTAAGAGTTGTGTGACTTATCAGAGCGTGATAGTATGTCCGAAGCTGTAGATGAATCCTGAGGGTTCTGAGAGTAGGAGGCGGTATGATTGAAGTCCGGTATAATTGATCCGGAGACAGACTGAGAGAGCTGCTAACACCTTACACTGAGGAAAAAGTAAGACAAATGTTAAAGATTATGAAGGAGTTCTTGTTGAGGAAGGTATTGCGTCCTGTCTCTCCTTAGCAGGAGTGAGATCTAAGATATAGATTTAATCAGACTTGATCAGTTGAGACTGAGTTTCCAAAAAGTAGGAGGAAAAATACAAAATAATCAAGCAAGGATCTATACAGGAAGTGGCTATTTATAGAGGGTAAGGGATGGAAGTGGAATGTCTTAAAGGGACATTACACTTATACATGTGAGTCTAAAGCCCATAGGACCTTCTCTAGAATAGATCTCTTTCTGATCTCAGAATCATTAGTAATACAACAAGTCAAAGCCGGCATTGATGAGTTTATGATATCCGATCACGCTGTCATCTCTTTATGTTTTATTAGATCAGAGGAGCTTAAACCCCCTGGATCCGTTTTTTGCTTCCCGCGTTTCTTATATACGAATGCTCGCTTCACGTCATGGATTAAAAAGATCTGGCGTGAATATATAATTCTGAACCATGAATATAGATATAAAGTAGAGATTTTTTGGGAGGCTGCCAAAGCAGTGATACGTGGAGAAATTACTGCTTTTATGAGCAAACGCTCAAAAAAAATGAAGGAGCAGGGCCTTCAGTTGGCTAATGACATTAAGACGGCGTACAGGAAAGTTCTTCTTGATCCTTCCTCTTTAAATTGGTTATCATATCTGGAGTGTAGGAAGGTAAGAGATGTTTTTTTAAAACAAAAATCACAAGAGGAGGAGGTTAGACTGAATTTAAAGTACAAGAGCTTTCATGGGTGCTCCGCAAAGCATCTGGCGCGTCTCACCAGAAATAGAAAAAAGAAGAACTTTATTGCTGTTATCAAAAGTGGTGATGATAGGGTTTTTAAATCAGTTGAAATCAGCCAAATATTTTATAAGTATTATCAACAACTTTATACTGAGATTGATAGCAATCAATATCCCCAGAATATCTTCTGGTCTAGAATTACAACTCCAAAGATTCAAAAAGACGAGTTGGTAATGTTAAATCAACCGATATCTCAAGACGAAATTAGCGATGCAATTGATAGACTTAAATTAAATAAAGCAGCTGGCCCAGATGGGCTTCCTGCCGAATTTTATAAATCATTTAAAGATGATTTATTATCGGTTTTGGAGGAATTATATAATAATTATTATCTTTCCGAATATGTAACTTCAAAATATTTTGCGGCTGCAAACATTACACTTATATTGAAAAAAGGCAAAAATCCGGAAGATCCGGCCTCTTATAGGCCGATTTCAGTCCTCAATACTGATTATAAAATAATGGCGGGGATCATCTCAGCTAGGTTGAATTCTTGTTTACAGAAATTGATCCATACAGATCAAACAGGGTTTATGTCATCAAGAAATTCAACTAAGAACATACGAAAGCTTACCGCCTTTCTGGATTATGCATGGAGTCTAGAGCCGGAGTCAAATAATACGACAATAGCAGATTCAGCAGTTTTGACCTTAGACGCGGTCAAGGCTTTTGACTCCATTACCTGGGAACATCTATTTTACTCGTTGGAAAATTTTGGGTTTCAAGGTAATTTCATCCGATATATTCATAAAATTTATTCTAACCCTATTTCTTATTTGTTGGTAAATGGTATTAGGTCATCAGAGATAACTTTACACAGAGGCACTAGGCAGGGTTGACCATTATCTCCTCTCTTATTCAATGTAGCAGTAGAACCCTTAGCGGTTAGATTTCGCGATGTCTTAACTGGTATCCCACTTGGTCAATATAGTCTGAAGACTCTACTCTATGCAGATGACATTTTGCTCTTTATAGACAATGTCCATAATTGTATTCCAGTAATCATGCAGACTCTTGCCGAGTTCAGTTCATTTTCAGGTTATGCGGTTAATTTGGAGAAAACTAATGTCAACAGGTAATAGTCACTCTTGTGTGGGGGATATACCATTTAAATTAGTGAAGTCAATTAAATACTTGGGACTGGAGCTACATAAAAATCCAAAATTATGGTATGGGGCAAATTATTCTCCATTATTGGTAAAAATTAAAGAGGATCTTCAGCTTTGGGCATCTTATCCTCTCTCGATTTCAGCAAGGATCACCTTAATTAAAATGATTATTTTTCCTCGTCTCCTTTATGTCCTGCAAAATCTACCTCTCTTTATATCTAATTTAGATGTAAAAAAATTATATAGTTATTTTTCTAAATTTATCTGGAAAAACAAAAAACCCAGAATAGCTTTAGCGAAACTCATGCAGAAGGCAAGTGTGGGAGGGTTAGCTCTACCGGATGTCAAACTATATAATGTCGCGGCTCTGGTAAAATTTGCTTTTGATTGGGTTGCTGAAACCAACTTGATAACTGACAGTCAAGAGGAAGCATTTTATATTCGTCCTTTTTCGTTAAAAGCTATTCTGCATTGTAGTACCAAACAGCTTCCGTTTAATATCTGCAGAATGATATCTTTTAAAAATATTGTCATCGCATGGCAGAAGTTTTGCCATACGATAGGATTAGACCCGTCCTTTTCGGATTTCCTACCTATTCAAGGTAACCCTAAGTTTATACCAGGCATCCATCATAAAGTATTCAAATCCTGGGCAAATAATGGTTTATTGCTGATCAAGCAATTGTTAGATGAAAACCATTTGATACTCACAGCAGAACTTATCTTTCAGACTTATGATTTACCCATATCAGATCTATTTGCTTATTTTCAAATTAGACATTATATACATGAGCAAAATTATATGGGCAGGCAGGTGGCAGCGTGGTCGGATGTCAGAACCCTAATTCAAAAATTCATTGGCGGGGTCTCTTCTATCTCGTTGATGTATGACATTATGCTGTCCAAACAAAGTGAAAAACATCTAGATAAGATCAGTAACTGGTTATACCCAGTTATTTCTGAGATAGATAATGAAAAGATTGTTCAAAGTTTTAATATGTTACATAAATGCAGGATATCTATGGGCTGGAAGGAATCACATGTGAAGCTCTTGAATAATTTTTATTTACATCCGCTAAAAATCCAAAAATTTTCTATCTCCAGTATAAGTAATTGTCCTTGCTGTGCTAATCATAATGCAGATTTATTTCATATGTTTTGGTACTGCCCCAAAATCAATCAGTTATGGCTTAAAGTTTGTTTCTGGTTTAATGCCCTCTACGATATTAATATGGCGGTGACCATACAAGAGGTGGTTTTATTGTTTAGTGCTATGGATAGTAGATACCCCCGTTTGATTCGTATCATCAATACGATTATTTTGGCGGTGCGCCATCTTATTCTCAAGAACTGGAAAGCAAATAGAGCTCCGAGTTTCGGACTGCTTCTTAAAGAGATTCAAGAACAAGTAGTTTTTGAATCATTCCATTTAGTGGATGCCTCTGAGAAGAGAATAGATGATTCTCTCTGGGGATGGCTTCCAATCATTAAGTCTTACTCCGTTCCAATCCAAAGACAGATACTTTTCCCGTTTCGTTCGTCTATCAGTTTCGCAGAAATGGTACTTTTGGGGAAATTTCCGGCCGCGTGGATTAGCAGTGGGCCATAGAGTATCTGACACTCTTCGTGGGTGTTTGATTGAGATCTGGATGGTGCGGTGGGGGGGGGATGGACAGGGGGGAATGTGTGGGGGGGGGTTTGTTTTTTTTTCTCTTTTCTCTTTCTCTCTTTCCTTTTCTTTTTTTTATTTATTTGTAATTGTTAAGTTTTACGCGGGTTAGAAAAATCCAGTAAGACAAAGAAGATTACGGCAAAATATTTGTATTCATAATGTTCGATTTTTATTTGTACACAGTTTCATGAAATGTCTTGCCATTGTTTGTTTTCATCATAATTTCGTGTCTCTTGGAGATCAATAAAAATTTATTTAAAAAAAAAAAATTATGCCAGTTCCAGTTCTGGAACAGGGGCTGGGGTTTTATTTTATCTCTTCATTGTACCAAAGAAGGTCATTTCCTTCAGACCAGTTCCGGATCTATCAATATTGAATCGTTATGTAAGGATACCAACATTCAAGATGGTTACTGTAGGACTATCCTGCCTTTTGTTTAGCAAGGGCATTATATGTCTACAATAGATTTACAGGATGTGTATCTGCATATTCCGATTCATCCAGATCACTTTTAGTGTCTGAGATTCTCTTTTTAGACAAGCATTACCAGTTTTGTGGCTCTACCGTTTGGCCTAGCCTCAGTTCCAAGAATTTTTTTCAAAGGTTCTCGGTGCCCTTCTTTCTGTAATCAGAGAACAGGGTTTTGGTATTTCCTTATTTGGACGTTATCTTGGTACTTGCTCAGTCTTCTCATTTTCGAAGAATCTCATACGAATCGACTTGTGTTGTTTCTTCAAGTTCATGGTTGGAGGTTCAATTTACCAATCAGTTCATTGATTCCTCAGACAAGGGTAACCTTTTTAGGTTTCTTGATAGATTCAGTGTCTATGACTCTGTCCTTGTCAGACAAGAGAAGTTTAACATTGATATCAGCTTGTCAAACCTTCAGTCACAATCATTCCCTTTGGTAGCCTTATGCATGGAAATTTTAGGTCTTAGGACTGCCGCATCAGATGCGATCTCCTTTGCTCGTTTTCACATGCGACCTCTTCAGCTCTGTATGCTGAACCATTGGTGCAGGGATTACTCAAAGATATCTCAATTAATATCTTTAAACCGATTATACGACACTCTCTGACATGGTGGACAGATCACCATCGTTTAGTTCAGGGGGCTTCTTTGTTCTTCCGACCTGGACTATAATCTCAACAGATGCAAGTCTTACAGGTTGGGGAGCTGTGTGGGGGTATCTGACGGCACAAGGGGTTTGGGAATCACAGGAGGTGAGATTTCCGATCAATATTTTGGAACTCCATGCAATTTTCAGAGCTCTTCAGTCTTGGCCTTTTCTGAAGAGAGAGTTGTTCATTTGTTTTCAGATAGACAATGTCACAACTGTGGCATACATCAATCATCAAGGAGGGACTCACAGTCCTCTGGCTATGAGAGAAGTATCTCGAATTTTGGTTTGGGCGGAATCCAGCTCCTGTCTAATCTCTGCGGTTCATATCCCAGGTATGGACAATTGGAAAGCGGATTATCTCAGTCGCCAAACGTTGCACCTGGGCGAATGGTCTTCACCCAGAGGTATTTCCTCAGATTGTTCAAATGTGGGAATTCCCAGAAATAGATCTGATGGCTTCTCATCTAAACAAGAAACTTACCTGGTATCTGTCCGGATCCCGGGATCCTCGGGCGGAGGCAGTGGATGCATTATCTCTTCCTTACAAGTGTCATCCTGCCTATATCTTTCCGCCTCTAGTTCTTCTTCCAAGGGTATTCTCCAATATTCTAAAGGAATGCTCATTTGTCCTGCTGGTAGCTCCAGCATGGCCTCACAGGTTTTGGTATGCGAATCTTGTCCGGATGGCCTCTTGCCAGCTGTGGACTCTTCCGTTAAGACCAGTCTTTCTGTCTCAAGGTTCTTTTTTCCATCAGAATCTCAAAACCTTAATTTTAAGGTATGGAGTTTGAACGCTTGATTCTTGGTCAAAGAGGTTTCTCTGACTCTGTGATTGATACTATGTGACAGGTTCGTAAATCTGTATCTAGAGAGATATATTATAGAGTCTGGAAGACTTATTTTTCTTCAGGATGGTTTAGATAAAGGTTTGTCCGCAAGTTCCTTGAAAGACAAATCTCTGCTCTTTCTGTTCTTTTTCACAGAAGGATTGCTAATCTTCCTGATATTCATTGTTTTGTACAACCTTTGGTTCGTATTAAACCTGTCATTAAGTCAATTTCTCCTCCTTTGAGTTTGAATTTGGTTCTGGGGGCTCTTCAAGCTCTTCCGTTTGAACCTATGCATTCATTGGACATTAAATTACTTTCTTGGAAAGTTTTGTTCCTTTTGGCAATCTCTTCTGCCAGAAGAGTTTCTGAATTATCTGCTCTTTCTTGTGAGTCTCCTTTTCTGATTTTTCATCAGGATAAGACGATGTTGCGAACTTCTTTTGAATTTTTACCTAAAGTTGTGAATTCCAACAACATTAGTAGAGAAATTGTGGTTCCTTCATTATGTCCTAATCCTAAGAATTCTAAGGAGAAATCGTTGCATTCTTTGGATGTTGTTAGAGCTTTGAAATATTATGTTGAAGCTACTAAGTCTTTCCGAAAGACTTCTAGTTTATTTGTTATCTTTTCCGGTTCTAGAAAAGGCCAGAAAGCTTCTGCCATTTCTTTGGCATCTTGGTTGAAATCTTTAATTCATCTTGCCTATGTTGAGTCGGGTAAAACTCTGCCTCAGAGGTTTACTGCTCATTCTACTAGGTCAGTTTCTACTTCCTGGGCATTTAGGAATGAAGCTTCGTTTGATCAGATTTGCAAAGCAGCAACTTGGTCCTCTTTGCATACTTTTACTAAATTCTACCATTTTGATGTATTTTCTTCTTCTGAAGCAGTTTTTGGTAGAAAAGTACTTCAGGCAGCGGTTTCAGTTTGAATCTTCTGCTTATGTTTTTCATTAAACTTTATTTTGGGTGTGGATTATTTTCAGCAGGAATTGGCTGTCTTTATTTTATCCCTCCCTCTCTAGTGACTCTTGTGTGGAAAGATCCACATCTTGGGTAATCATTATCCCATACGTCACTAGCTCATGGACTCTTGCTAATTACATGAAAGAAAACATAATTTATGTAAGAACTTACCTGATAAATTCATTTCTTTCATATTAGCAAGAGTCCATGAGGCCCGCCCTTTTTTTGTGGTGGTTATGATTTTTGTATAAAGCACAATTATTCCAATTCCTTATTTTTTATGCTTTCGCACTTTCTTATCACCCCACTTCTTGGCTATTCGTTAAACTGAATTGTGGGTGTGGTGAGGGGTGTATTTATAGGCATTTTAAGGTTTGGGAAACTTTGCCCCTCCTGGTAGGAATGTATATCCCATACGTCACTAGCTCATGGACTCTTGCTAATATGAAAGAAATGAATTTATCAGGTAAGTTCTTACATAAATTATGTTTTTGCTTCTGGTTTCCAGAGGCTTATTCTGTTTGCATTTTTTCCCATTCCTGAAACTGTCATATAAGGAAATTGATCATTTTACTTTATATGTTATTTTTTCTCTTACATATTGCAAGATGTCTCATTCTGATCCTGTTTCAGAATCCCCTATTGGATACCTGCTGCCTGATGTTGGTTCTACCAAAGCTAAGTGCATTTGTTGTAAACTTGTGGTAACTGTACCTCCGGTTGTAATTTGTGATAGTTGTCATGACAAACTTTTACACGCAGAAAATATTTCCATTTCTACTAATCCATTACTGTTGTTATTCATTCAACAGCTAATGCTCAGGATATTCCTGTTAATGTGAGAGAATTTGTTTCTAATTCTATTCAGAAGGCTTTGTCTGTTATACCACCTTCTAATAAACGTAAAAGGTCTTTTAAAACTTCTCATAAAATTGATGAATTTTTAAATGACCGACAACATTCTGATTTATCTATCTCTGATGAGGATCTATCTGGTTCAGAAGATTCTGCCTCAGATATTGACACTGACAAATCTTCATACTTATTTAAAATGGAGTATATTCGTTCCTTATTGAAAGAGGTGTTGATTGCATTAGATATGGAGGAGACTAGTCCTCTTGATATTAAAACTAGTAAACGTTTAAATTCAGTTTTTAAACCTCATGTAGTTATTCCAGAGGTTTTTCCAGTTCATGATGCTATTTCAGATGTAATTTCTAGGGAATGGAATAGAATGGGTAGTTCTTTTACTCCTTCTTCAAGGTTTAAGAAGCTGTATCCTTTGCCGTCTGATAGATTGGAGTTTTGGGAAAAGATCCCCAAAGTTAATGGGGCCATCTCTACTCTTGCTAACCGTACTACTATTCCTACGGCAGATAGTACTTCTTTTAAAGATCCTTTAGATAGGAAACTTGAATCTTATCTAAGGAAGGCTATTTATGTTCAGGTCATCTTCCTAGGCCTGCTATTTCTTTGGGTGATGTTGCAGCTGCTTCATCTTTTTGGTTGGAAACCCTAGCGCAACAAGTATCAGATCATAATGTGTATAGCATTGTTAAGTTAATTCAACATGCTAATAATTTCATCTGTGATGCCATTTTTTTATATCATCAGAATTGATGTCAGATATGTCTTTAGCTATATTAGCTAGAAGAGTTTTATGGCTTAAATCTTGGAATGCTGATATGACTTCTAAATCAACGTTGCTATCTCTCTCTTTCCAAGGTAATAAATTATTTGGTTCTCAGTTGGATTCAATTATTTCAACTGTCACTGGGGGAAGGGAGCTTTTTGCCTCAGGATAAAAAAATCTAAGGGTAAATTTAAGGCTGCTAATCATTTTCGTTCCTTTCGACAAAATAAGGAACAGAAACCTGAACCTTCCCCTAAGGGAACGGTTTCCAATTGGAAGCCTTCTTCAGTCTGGAATAAATCCAAGCCATTTAAAAGATCTAAATCAGCCCCCAAGTACGCATGAAGGTGCGGCCCTCATTCCAGCTCAGCTGGTAGGGCGCAGACTAAAATTCTTCAAGGATGTTTGGATCAATTCAATCCAAAATCATTGGATTCAGAACATTGTTTCTCAAGGGTACAGAATAGGTTTCAAAGTAAGACCGCCTGTGAGAAGTTTCTTTCTCTCACTCATTCCAGTGAACCCAGAAAAGGCTCAGGCTTTCCTGAAGTGTGTTTCAGACCTAGAGGTATCTGGGGTAATTGTGCCAGTTCCTGTTCAGGAACAGGGTCTGGGGTTTTATTCAAATCTGTTCATTGTCCCAAAGAAGGAGAATTCTTTCAGACCAGTTCTGGATCTAAAAAGTTTGAACCGTTATGTGAGAATACCAACATTCAAAATGGTGACTATAAGGACTATTCTGCCTTTTGTTCAGCAAGGGCATTATATGTCCACAATAGACTTACAGGATGCATATCTTCATATTCCGTTTCATCCAGATCACCATCAGTTCCTGAGATTCTCTTTTCTAGACAAGCATTACCAATTTGTTGCTCTTCCTTTTGGCCTAGCGACAGCTCCAATGATCTTTTCATAGGTTCTCTGTGCCCTACTCTCTGTAATCAGAGAGCAGGGTATTGCGATGTTTCCTTATTTGGACAATATGTTGGTACTTGCTCAGTCTTTATGTTCTGCAGAATCTCACACGAATCAACTAGTGTTGTTTCTTCAAAAACATAGTTGGAGGATCAATTTACCAAAAAGTTCTTTGACTCCTCAGACAAGGTTAACCTTTTTAGGTTTCCAAATAGATTCAGTATCCATGACTTTGTCTCTAACAGACAAGAGACGTCTGAAATTGGTTTCAGCTTGTCGGAACCTTCAGTTTCAATCATTCCCTTCAGTAGCTATGTGCATGGAGGTTTTAGGTCTCATGACTGCAGCATCGGACGCGATCCCTTTTGCTCGTTTTCACATGAGACCTCTTCAGCTTTGTATGCTAAATCAATGGTGCAGGGATTATACAAGGATATCACAATTAATATCCTTAAATCCCAATGTTCGACTATCTCTGACTTAGTGGTTAGATCACCATCGTTTAGTTCAAGGGGCTTCTTTTGTTCATCCAACCTGGACTGTGATCACAACAGATGCGAGTCTTTCAGGTTGGGGAGCTGTCTGGGGATCTCTGACAGCGCAGGGGGTTTTGAAATCTCAAGAGGCGAGATAACCAATCAATATTTTGGAACTCCGTGCGATTCTCAGAGCTCTTCAGTTTTGGCCTCTTCTGAAGAGAGAACCGTTTATTTGTTTTCAGACAGACAATGTCACAACCGTGGCGTATGTCAATCATCAAGGTGGGACTCAAGCTATGAAAGAAGTATCTCGGATACTTGCTTGGGCGGAATCCAGCTCCTGTCTAATTTCTGCAGTCCATTTCCCAGGTATAGACAATTGGGAAGCGGATTATCTCAGTCGCCAGACTTTACATCCAGGAGAGTGGTCTCTTCACCCAGATGTGTTTTTTCAGATTGTTCAGATGTCGGGACTTCCAGAAATAGATCTGATGGCTTCTCATCTAAACAGGAAACTTCCCAGGTATCTGTCCAGGTCCAGGGATCCTCAGGCGGAAGCAGTAGATGCGTTGACACTTCCTTGGAGTTATCAACCTGCTTATATTTTTCCGCCCCTAATTCTTCTTCCAAGAGTGATTTCCAAAATCATAATGGAGCGTTCGTTTGTACTGCTGGTGGCTCCAGCATGGCCACACAGGTTTTGGTTTTCGGATCTTGTTCGGATGTCCAGTTGCCAACCTTGGCCACTTCCGTTAAGGCCAGACCTATCTCAAGGCCCATTTTTCGATCAGGATCTCAAATCATTAAATTTGAAGGTATGGAGATTGAACGCTTAGTGCTTAGTCACAGAGGTTTCTCTGACTCAGTGATTAATACTATGTTGCAGGCTCGTAATTCTGTGTCTAGAAAGATTTATTATCGAGTTTGGAAGACTTACATTTCATGGTGTTCTTCTCATAAATTCTCTTGGCATTCTTTTAGAATTCCTAGAATTTTACAGTTTCTTCAGGATGGTTTAGATAAGGGTTTGTCTGCAAGTTCCTTGAAAGGACAAATCTCTGCTCTTTCTGTTCTGTTCCACAGAAAAATTGCTAATCTTCCTGATCTTCATTGTTTTGTACAGGCTTTGGTTCGTATTAATCAATCTCTCCTCCTTGGAGTCTTAATTTAATTTTGAAAGCTTTACAGGCTCCTCCGTTTGAGCCTATGCATTCTCTGGACATTAAATTACTTTCTTGGAAAGTATTGTTCCTTTTGGCCATCTCTTCTGCTTGAAGAGTTTCTGAGCTATCTGCTCTTTCTTGTGAGTCTCCTTTTCTGATTTTTCATCAGGATAAGGCGGTCTTGCGGACTTCATTAACATTTCTACCTAAGGTTGTGAATTCCAACAACATTAGTAGAGAAATTGTTGTCCCTTCATTGTGTCCTAATCCTAAGAATTCTCTGGAGGGATCTTTACATTCTTTGGATGTGGTAAGAGCTTTGAAAAATTATGTTGAAGCTACTAAAGATTTCAGAAAGACTTATAGTCTATTTGTTATCTTTTCTGGTTCTAGGAAAGGTCAGAAGGCTTCGGCCTTTACTTTGGCATCTTGGTTAAAGCTTTTGATTCATCATGCTTATTTGGAGTTGGGTAAATCCACGCCTCAGAGGATTACGGCTCATTCTACTAGGTCATTTTCTACTTCCTGGGCTTTTAGGAATTAAGCTTCTGTTGATCAGATTTGCAAAGTAGCAACTTGGTCTTCTTTGCATACTTTTACTAAATTCTACCATTTTGATGTTTTTTCTTCTTCAGGAGCAGTTTTTGGTAGAAAAGTACTTCAGGCAGCTGTTTCAGTTTGATTCTTCTGCTTATAATTTCAGTTTTTTTTCATTATAAGATTAAAACTTTTGATTTGGGTTGTGGATTAATTTTTCAGCGGAATTGGCTGTCTTTATTTTTATCCCTCCTTCTCTAGTGACTCTTTGACTCTTGCGTGGAGTGCCACATCTTGGGTATTTGCTATCCCATACGTCACTAGCTCATGGACTCTTGCCAATTACATGAAAGAAAACATAATTTATGTAAGAATTTACCTGATAAATTAATTTATTTCATATTGGCAAGAGTTCATGAGACCCACCCTTTTTATGGTGGTTATGATTTTTTTGTATAAAGCACAATTATTCCAATTCCTTGTTGATGCTTTCGCTCCTTTCTTATCACCCCACTTCTTGGCTATTCATTAAACTGAATTGTGGGTGTGGTAGGGGGTGTATTTATAGGCATTTTGAGGTTTGGGAAACTTTGCCCCTCCTGATAGGAATGTATATCCCATACGTCACTAGCTCATGGACTCTTGCCAATATGAAAGAAATTAATTTATCAGGTAAATTCTTACATAAATTATGTTTTATTGGTCTTAAACGCCTTAAGATACAATTATTTTGTAATTTATTTTAGTATTTATTTATTACTTTTATTATTTTTACTTATTTTTATATATACACACACACACATACATAATAGCTCTTTCCAGTCAAAAACCTTGTCATATACCATATATCTTTTAACCCTTATAAAAAAAAATGTTAATATTTATATGAATCATTTTTATCACATAGTGTGTGTATATATATATATATATATATATATATATATATATGTGTGTGTGTTTATATATGTATATAAATACATATATACACATATATTTGGAGCCTCTCCCAGACAAATTAAACATGAAGATGTGCATGATTTCTTCAGAGAAAGGGGCTTTCAGTCTATATTGAAGGGATGTGCTTCTCAGAGGGATGTATTTGCGGTATGGTTTATGATACAATTTTTTCGCTTCATGGGAAATCCATCATAGGCCTCACATGAAATCCTTCATAGGCCCTCTGTAAATTTAGTCGCAGTCACTCGTCTTCTGCCTCCCTTTACAGATCTACATTATACTCCTATTCCATTACCTTGGCTGATATGTTTCAGCACTGGTTTGGATGTCCGCTACTTGGTTGATAGTGGATGAGTGCCTATGGGTAATTTTTATATATAGACACTTATTTAGCTTTGATTATGGGCACTTTAAAAAAGTGTTAAAAGTTTATATATATATATATATATATATATATATATATATATATATATATATATATATATATATATATATATATATATATATATATATATATATATATAAATATAAAGGCCCTGGGTGGATACTCACTATTTCCCTTGCTTTGCAGGCGAAAATGTTTTAATATATATAGACACTCATATAGCCATATTGTGGGCACTTTTAATTGTTAAAAGTTTATCTATATATTATGTATATATGGCCCTGGGACAGAATCACTATTACCATTGCGTTGTATGCAAATATACGGCGAAATTACGAGTTTTTGTCGGTAATGGTGTGTGGTGCTAACGCTCCTTTTTTTCTTACCGCTCACTTAAGACAACGCTGGTAATACAGGTTTTCTGCAAGCCGGCGTTAGCCTCAGAAAAGTGAGCACTGAGCAAAATTTAGCTCCACATCTCACCTCAATACCAGCGTTGCTTACGGTAGCGGTAAGCTGGCAAAACGTGCTCATGCACGATTTCCCCATAGGAAACAATGGGGCTGAGCTGGCTGAAAAAAACCTAACACCTGCAAAAAAGGTGTTTATTAACCCCTAATCTGCCCCCCCCAACGCCGCCGCAACTATATTAAATTTATTAACCCCTAAACCTAAGTCTAACCCTTACACCCCCCTAACTTAAATATAATTTAAATACATCTAAATAAATTTACTACAATTAAATAAATTATTCCTATTTAAAACTAAATACTTACCTATAAAATAAACCCTAATATAGCTACAATATAACTAATAGTTACATTGTAGCTAGCTTATGGTTTATTTTTATTTTTCAGGCAACTTTGTATTTATTTTAACTCGGTACAATAGTTATTAAATAGTTATTAACTATTTAATAACTTCCTAGTTAAAATAAGTACAAAAGTACCTGTAAAATAAACCCTAACCTAAGTTACAATTACACCTAACACTACACTAAAATTAGACTAATTACCTAAACTACCTACAATTAATTACAATTAAATAAAATAAATTATGGAAAAAAAACACTAAATTACAGAAAATAAAAAAAGAATTACAAGAATTTTAAACTAATTACACCTAATCTAATCCCCCTAATAAAATAAAAAAGCCCCCCAAAATAATAAAATTCCCTACCCTATACTAAATTACAAATAGCCCTTAAAAGGGCTTTTTGCGGGGCATTACCTCAAAGTAATCGCCTCTTTCACCTGTAAAAAAAATACAATACCCCCCCCAACATTAAAACCCACCACCCACACACCCAACCCTACTCTAAAACCCACCCAATCCCCCCTTAAAAAACCTAACACTACCCCCTTGAAGATCACCCTACCTTGAGCCGTCTTCACCCAGCCGGGCACAAGTGGTCCTCCAGAGGGTTCGAAGTCTTCATCCTATCCGGCCAGAAGAGGACATCCAGACTGGCAGAAGGCTTCATCCAGACAGCATCTTCTATCTTCATCCTTCCGGAGCGGAGCGGGTCCATCTTCAAGACATCCGACGCGGATACTCGGATGTGAAGGGAGTATCACCTATTGAATGCAATGGTTTTCCTCAAGGGAGATCTATTTCATGGGTTCTCTGTTTTCGGTCGTAGAGATTTATCTCCTACCTCCCTTTTCAGATCGACGATATACTCTCATATACCATTACCTCTACTGATAACCGTTTCAGTACTGGTTTGGCTATCTGCTATATGTGGATGGGTGTCTTTTTGGTAAGTATGTTTTTATTACTTAAGACACCTCAGCTATGGTTTGGCACTTTATGCATTTATATAAAGTTCTAAATATATGTATTGTACTTATATTTGTCATGAGTCAGGTTCATGTATTTCCTTTTTGCAGACTGTCCGTTTCATATTTGGGGAAAGTTAATATTAAGAAATATTTTTCTTACCTGGCGTTTAGTCTTTTTTTCAATTGACTACTTTGTTTCAAATTGCGGGCTGACTTAGGCTCGCGGGTTCGCCAAATGCTACACTCTGGTTGCTCCAGAGGTTTTTTTTCCATTCCTCTATATTTCTCTTATGATTTCTAAGGAATGGAATTAGCCGGGTACATCTTTTATTCCTTCTTCAAGGTTTAATAAATTGTATCCTTTTACAAGCAATTTCTATAGAGTTTTGGGAAAAGATCCTCAACTTGTTGGGGCTATTTCTACTCTTGCTGAATGTAACTCTATTCCTATGGAAGATAGTATTTAAGTTCTTTTAGATAGGAGACTTGAATCTTATCTAAGGAAAGCTTATTTCAGGTCGTCTCAGGCCTGCATTTTCTTTGGCTGTTGTTGCAGCTGCATCAACTTTTTTGTTGGAGATTTAGCGAAACAAGAATTGGATTCTGATTTATCTAGTATTGTTCGCTTACTGCAACATACTAATCAGTTCTGATGCCATTTTTTGATGTTAGATCTAGCTATTTTTAGCTACAAAAGTTTTGAGGCTTAAATCTTGGAATGTTGATATGACTTTTTAAGTCTAGATTGCTATCTCTTCTTTCCAAGGTAATAAGACCTAAGGGTAAATATTAAGCTTCTAAATCGTTTTTGTTCTTGTTTTCAAATAAGGAACAAAAACCTAATCCTTCCCTATGGATTCTGTTTCCAATTGGAAACCTTCTTTAAATGGAATAATTCCAACCCATTTAAGAAACCAAAAAGCCAGCCCCTAAGTCCACATGAAGGTACGACTCTCTTTCCAGCTCAGCTGGTAGGGGGCAGATTAAGGTTTTTTTCAAGAATATTTTGGATAATTCGGTCCAAATCAATGGTTTCAGAGTATTGTCTCTCAGGGGTTTTGAAAAGGATTCTAAATAAATCCTCCTGTGAGAAGATTTTTTTCTCTCATGTATCCCAGCAAATCCAGTAAAAGCTCAGGCTTTCCTGAAGTGTGTTTCAGACCTGGAGTTTCAGGGGTAGTCATGCCAGTTCCTTTTCAGGAACAAGGTCTGGGGTTTTATTCAAATCTATCATTGTCCCAAAGAAGGAAATTTCATTCAGACCAATTCTGGATCTGAAAATTTTGAATCGTTATATAAGAGTACCAATTTTCAAATGGTGACTTTAAGGACTGTTCTGCCTTTATTCAGCAAGGACACTTTTAGTTCCATAATGGATTGCAGGATGTATACCTTCATATTCCGATTCATTCAGATCATTAGAGAGTCTGAGATTCTCTTTTCTAGACAAGCATTACCAATTCGTTGCTTTTCCATTTTTGGATTAGCAATCGCTCAAATAATCTTTTTTAAAGGTTTTTGGTGCCCTGCTTTATGGAAACCAGAGAGCAGGGTATTGCGGTGTTTCCTTATTTGGACGATATTTTGGTACTAGCTCAGTCCTTCCGTTCAGCAGAATTTCACGAATCAACTAGTGTTGTTTCTTTGGAAACATGGTTAAAGGATCAATTTACCAAAAAGTTTCTTGATTCCTCAGACAAGGGTCACCTTTTTAGGTTTCCAGATAGATTCAGTGTCCATGACTCTGTCTCTAACAGACAAGAGACGTTTGAAAGTGGTTGCAGCCTGTCGGCACCTTCAGTCTCAGTCATTCCCTTCAGTGGTTATGTGCATGGAAAATTTAGGTCTCATGACTGCAGCATTGGGTGCATTTCCCTTTGTTCGTTCTCACATAAGACCTCTCCAGCTTTGTTTGCTGAATCCATGGTGCAGGGATTATACTAAGATATCTCAATTAATATCCTTAAATCCCAATGTTTGACACTCTCTGACATGGTGGTAAATCACCAGCATTTAGTTCAAGGGGCTTCTTTGTTCGGCTAACCTGGACTATGATCTCTACAGATGCAAGTTTTTCAGGTTGGGGAGCTGTTTGGGGATCTCTGACAGCACAAGGGGTTTTGGAAATCTCAAGAGGTGAGATTACCAATCAATATTTTAGATCTCTGTGCTATTCTCAGAGCTCTTCAGTTTTGGCCTTTTGTTGAAGAGAGAACTGTTCATTTATTTTCAAACAGACAATATTACAGACAGTGGCATTTGTAAATCAGCAGGGTGGGACTCACAGTCCACAAGCTATGAAGAAGTATCTTGGATACTTGCTTGGGCGGAATCCAGCTCCTGTCTAATTTCTGTGGTGCATATCCCAGGTATAGACATTGGGAGGCGGATTATCTCAGCCGGCAGACTTTACATCTTAGGGAGTGGTTTCTCCATCCAGATGTGTTTTCTCAGATTGTTCAAGATATGGGGTCTTCCACAGATAGATCTGATGGCCTCTCATCTAGTCAAAACAGAGTAATGAAGCAGTGCTTACCAGTCTTCCACAGAAGAGAACCGCACAGCGTTTCTTCAGCGTGTCTTCGTCGAGTACACAGTCTCGCCTCCTCCTACAATGACGTCACAGTCCAGGAGCCAAACGAATGGTGTCTCCGCCCAGGACACCAGAGTAAGCAAACAGCCAAATGAATATACCAGATGTACGGCTGCACTGGACAAAGAGACGAACAGTTCTCCAACGTAGTGAAAAATAGTGTTTAATGGGAATAAGCATTAAAAACAAATTTATACTGACATAGAAAAATACCAAAAGGTATACTGATCACTCCCTGTCAGGAGTGATCAGAAGGGCAGCAAGGAAAAAACTGCATACGTGTTTCGTGCGGGGCTACCGCACTTGATCACTGCTTGGTTAACAGGTTAGATTGATGCCCTTTTAAAGCCACAGGGATATCAAAATTAAGACTTCTAGTTAACCCTTTAATGGCTTACAAAGTGTAAAAAGGCACACACAATTAATTGATATTACACAGAGTAGTAAGGTAAAAATGCTAAACTATGAGAAACTGATACTGTAACCTGATATGTTAAGAAACAATGGCTGCAACCAATGCAAATATAAAATGGTTTTTTTTTTGGTTTATTTTGGCCTCTATATGAAATTAATCAAATTTCCACATAATTAAACAAATAAATTAACATCTGCCTCAACATTTAAACCCTCTGGGGACCTGGTCTGTAGATAAAATATCCACTTGACTTCCTTTTTACATAGGGCATGATCCCTATCTCCCCCTCTTTTAGAAAAGGGAACATGATCAATAGCCTGAAAGGTAGCAAGTGTAGAATCACCATTATGTGCAAATTTAAAGTGTAATGCTACTGATGTGAACACATCAGGGTCATCAATGTCCCTAATGTGTTCAAGAGCCCTATCTTTGAGAGCTCTTTTAGTTTTTCCAGTATATTGTTTTTTGCACCCCCTACAGGTGAGGAGGTACACTACATGGGTAGATTTACAAGATAATGAAAATGTTATATTGTACTCTTTATTAGTGACACTGGATTTAAAGGTGTCCCCCTCTGTAATATAGTCACAAGTTTTACAGATCCTGGCCCTACATTTGTAAAACCCAGTTCTGCGTTTTAGCCAAGTAGATACCTTTTTCTCTGGTAAAAATGAAGGTGCAACAAAATTGCCTATAGTTTTGGCTCGTTTGGAAACACACTGCACTCCATTAGATATAACTCTACTTAAAATGGGATCGTTATTCAATATTGGAAGACATTCCCTGATGATCTTACTTATACTTTTCAATTCTAGGCTAAAAGGAGTGCTGAAGATCACTTTGTTTGCCTGATCCTTTTTCTTTTTATTCTTATTTTTGTTATTGTTATTTTTGTTATAAGTCAGCAGGGAGTTACGGGGGATGTCATCAACAACTGCCTTTGTACGCTCTACAAGTTTTTCTTTATATCCCCTTGCCAATAGGCATTTTTTCAAAGTTTGGCTTTGTTCTTGATACAGTTCCTCTTTGGAACAGATACGCTTAGTCCGAATAAATTGGCCCTTGGGGATAGCTTTTAGAACATGAGAAGGATGACAGGACCTGAAATTCAGTATTGTATTTCCACCAGTGGGCTTTCTGTGAATATCAGAAACAATCATGCCCTGATCTGGTTCAGCTGATAATTCAATGTCCAAAAACTGTATTTTAGACTCACTATATGTCCCTACAAATTTTAAGTTGAAATCATTGTGATTTAAATAATCAAAAAATGAACAGATAGACTGTACATCTCCATCCCACACCAACAGGAGGTCATCAATGTAGCGGCCAAAATAAACAATATGACTTCTGAAGGGGTTACTATCTGCATAGACGTGGAGCAGTTCCCACCAACCCATATATAGGTTGGCGTACGATGGGGGCAAATTTTGCCCCCATCGCTGTTCCACGCCTCTGCAGATAGTAAGACCCCTCAAACAAAAAATAATTGTGTGTAAGCAAAAATTCAATAGTAACAGACAAAAAATGTTTAACGTCTTCAGTATACTATGACAATTTATCCAAAATGCCAGAAATAGCCTGTAACCCCCTGTGGTGCGGAATGGAGGTGTACAGTGAAGCCACATCAACAGTTACAAACTTGTAGCTAGATTTCCATTCAAGATTATGCAAACTTTTTAAGACCTGTGTAGAGTCCTGTATGTGACTCATAAGGTCTCCAACTAAAGGCTTCAGAAATGAGTCAATCAATTCAGAGGTGGGCTCCAAAAGGGAGCCCATCCCGGAAATGATGGGTCTACCCGGCGGATGTGCTGGGTCTTTATGAAGCTTCAGTAAGAAGTAAAAGATAGGTACATTGGGGGCATTTGGCAAAAATTGCTCTTTCTTGTGTTCAGAAAAAATACCTATTTGGCAACCCAATGTAAGAATCTTTTCCAATTTGTTTTTGAAAAGTCTGGTAGGATTTTCTTTTAACTTAACATACACTTCCTCATCTCTGAGTTGCCTCAGAGATTCAAATATGTAATATTCTTTGTCCATCACGACAACATTACCACCCTTATCGGATGCTTTTATAACTATATAAACATTCTCTTTGAGAGAGACAAGGGCCTTATGTTGATCGCTGGTAATGTTGCTGCAATGTCTAAAGGATTTTTTCTTACACTTAGAGTTTACTTCATCAGAGAGTTGTATTAACTTGTGTTCAATAGTTCTTTGGAAGATATCCAAACTCTTCTTTCTTGTGTGTATGGGGTAGAATGTATTCCTCCCCTTGATTTTAGACAAATTGATCACAACTTCACCCTACCACCAGCTCCTGAATTCATAACCTCTCCCCCTAAAACTAGGAGATCAGTGATTGCACATTGATCCTTAAAATCTAAATCCTCCTGTTCACGAACACTGTTACCAGTGGTTTCAGAAGTGTCTACTAAAATCTCACTCTGCTTGACACCATCCTGGGTACCATCAAAAAAATGTTTCTTGAGTGTCAGTTTTCTGACAAATTTATTAATGTCCAGGATGGTGTCGAACAGGCTGAAATGGGCTGCAGGGGAGAAATTTAAGCCTAAGCTAAGAACCTCTGTTTCAGCAGTAGAGAGTGTGTACTGTGATAAATTTACCACATTTTTCAAACATATTTGCGGACTTGAGTCCGATTCTGTCTTGTGTGATAGTGTCTCTTGTCTGTTTTTACTTTTTCTCCTTCTCCCCCTACTGCCCCTTCTAGTTTTTTTCTTATTGGTTTCAGTGCCAGGGCCTCCCCGTTTTTTGGGGGACCTGTAGCTAGCTCCAGAACATCTAATACAGATATCCCCTGAGTTTGAACTGTATCCTCTGGGGAGTCATGATCTGAAGTGTCTACATCGTAATCTGTCTCAGCAAACCTAATTTTCTTGTTCTAATTGTAATGCATTTTACATTTCTTTAAACAAGAAACTTCCCAGATGTCTGTCCAGGTTCAGGGATTTTCAGGCGAAAGCAGTGGGTGCGCTGACACTTCCTTGGTGTTATCAACCTGCTTATATTTTCCCGCCTCTAGTTCTTCTCCCAAGAGTGATTTCCAGAATTATCATGGAACAATTGTTTGTGCTGCTGGTGGCTCCAGCATGGCCTCACAGGTTTTGGTATACAGATCTTGTTCGGATGTCCAGTTGCCAACCTTGGCCACTTCCGTTAAGGCCGGACCTACTGTCTCAAGGTCCGTTTTTCCATCAGGATCTCAAATCATTAAATTTGATGGCATGGAAATTGAACGCTAAGTGCTAAGTCATAGAGGTTTCTCTGACTCAGTGATTAATACTATGTTACAACCTCGTAAATCTGTCTCTAGAAAGATGTATTATCGAGTTTGGAAGATCTACATTATATGGTGTTCTTCTCATAAATTCTCTTGGCATTCTTTTAGAGTTGCAAGAATTTTTACAGTTTCTTCAGGATGGTTTGGATAAGGTTTTGTCTGCAAGTTCCTTGAAGGGACAAATCTCTGCTCTTTCTGTTTTATTCAAAGAAAGATTGCTAAACGTCCTGATATTCACTGTTTGTACAGGCTTTAGTTCGTATTTAAGCCTGTCATTAAATCAATCTCTCCTCTTTGGAGTCTTAATTAGTGATGTCACGAATTGTTCGCCGGCGATTAGTTCCCGGCGAACATAGCTTGTTCGCGTTCGCAACGGCGGGCGAACATATGCGATGTTCGATTCGCCCCCTATTCGTCATCATTGAGTAAACTTTGACCCTGTATCTCACAGTCTGCAGACACATTCCAGCCAATCCAGCCTCCCTCCCAGACCCTCCCAGCTCCTGGACAGCAGCCATTTTAGATTCATTCGGAAGCTGCTTTCTTAGTGAGAGGAGGGACAGTGTAGCTGCTGCTGATTTAATAGGGAAATTGATAGCTAGGCTAGTGTATTCAGTGTCCACTACAGTCCTGAAGGACTCATCTGATCTATGCTATAAGGACAGCACCCCAAAAAGCCCTTTTTAGGGCTAGAACATCAGTCTGTTTTTTTTCCCCTGTGTAATCTAATTGCAGTTGCCTGCCTGCCAGCGTGTGTGTCAGGCTCACAGCGTATACTGTGCCCACTTGCCCAGTGCCACCACTCATATCTGGTGTAACAGTAGTGTAAATTTAAACTTTTTTGACTGTGAAACATCAGTCTGCTTGTGTAATCTAATTGCAGTTGCCTGCCTGCCTGCCAGCGTGTGTGCCAGGCCCACTTGCCCAGTGCCACCACTCATATCTGTTGTAACAGTAGTGTAAATTTAAAAAAACAAAACAACTTTTTTGACTGTGAAACATCAGTCTGCTAGTGTAATCTAATTGCAGTTGCCTGCCAGCGTGTGTGCCAGGCTCACAGCGTATACTGTTCCCACTTGCCCAGTGCCACCACTCATATCTGGTGTAACAGTAGTGTAAATTTAAAAAAAACAAACTTTTTTGACTGTGAAGAATCAGTCTGCTAGTGTAATCTAATTGCAGTTGCCTGCCTGCCAGCGTGTGTGCCAGGCTCACAGCGTATACTGTGCCCACTTGCCCAGTGCCACCACTCATATCTGGTGTAACAATAGTGTAAATTTAAAAAAAAAAACTTTTTTGACTGTGAAACATCAGTCTGCTTGTGTAATCTAATTGCAGTTGCCTGCCTGCCAGTGTGTGTGCCAGGCCCACTTGCCCAGTGCCACCACTCATATCTGTTGTAACAGTAGTGTAAATTTAAAAAAAAAACTTTTTTGACTGTGAAACATCAGTCTGCTTGTGTAATCTAATTGCAGTTGCCTGCCTGCCAGCGTGTGTGCCAGGCTCACAGCGTATACTGTGCCCACTTGCCCAGTGCCACCACTCATATCTGGTGTAACAGTAGTGTAAATTTAAAAAAAAAAACTTTTTTGACTGTGAAACATTAGTCTGCTAGTGTAATCTAATTGCAGTTGCCTGCCTGCCAGCGTGTGTGCCAGACTCACAGCGTATACTGTGCCCATTTGCCCAGTGCCACCACTCATATCTGGTGTAACAGTAGTGTAAATTTAAAAAAAATATACTTTTTTGACTGTGAAACATCAGTCTGCTTGTGTAATCTATTTGCAGTTGCCTGCCTGCCAGCGTGTGTGCCAGGCTTACAGCGTATACTGTGCCCACTTGCCCAGTGCCACCACTCATATCTTTCTTAATAGTAGTGTAAGTGTACATTTAAAAAAAAAAAAAATTTGACTGTGAAACATCAGTCTGCTTTTTTGTGTCAGGCTCACAGCGTATACTGTGCCCACTTGCCCAGTGCCACCACTCATATCTTGTTTAATAGTAGTGTAAGTGTACATTTATAAAAAAAAACTTTTTTGACTGTGAAACATCAGTCTGCTTTTTTGTGTCAGGCTCACAGCGTATACTGTGCCCACTTGCCCAGTGCCACCACTCATATCTTGTTTAATAGTAGTGTAAGTGTACATTTAAAACAAAAAAAACTTTTTGGACTGTGAAACATCAGTCTGCTTTTTTGTGTCAGGCTCACAGCGTATACTGTGCCCACTTGACCAGTGCCACCACTCATATCTTGTTTAATAGTAGTGTAAGTGTACATTTAAAACAAAAAAAACTTTTTGGACTGTGAAACATCAGTCTGCTTTTTTGTGTCAGGCTCACAGCGTATACTGTGCCCACTTGCCCAGTGCCACCACTCATATCTTGTTTAATAGTAGTGTAAGTGTAAATTTTAAAAAAATTAAACTTTTTGGACTGTGAAACATCAGTCTGCTTTTTTGTGTCAGGCTCACAGCGTATACTGTGCCCACTTGCCCAGTGCCACCACTCATATCTTGTTTAATAGTAGTGTAAGTGTAAATTTTAAAAAAATTAAACTTTTTGGACTGTGAAACTTCAGTCTGCTTTTTTGTGTCAGGCTCACAGCGTTTACTGTGCCCACTTGCCCAGTGGCACCACTCATATCTTGTTTAATAGTAGTGTAAGTGTACATTTAAAAAAAATGACAGGCAGAGGCAGGCCACCCCGCAGGTGCCGTCGTGGTCGTGGTGCTGTGATTCCCTTTGACCCTACAATAATGCCCAGTGTTCAGAGGCCACGTACCATGAACTCGAAAAGTTCTGAGGACATAGTTGACTTTTTAACACAGGACACCCAATCTTCTATAGCTTCCGCTCCGAACCTTGACGCACCATCCTCCTCCAGCTTATCTTCGAGCATCTCTCAAGTTACCACTCGCCCGCCTGCCGCCACCAGCACCACAGCCGCTTCACTTGATCTGTCAGAGGAGTTATTTACACATCAGTTGGAAGAAATGAGTGATGCGCAACCATCATTGACGGAGGATGTAGATAACAGTGATATGTCTCAGTCAGGCAGCATTACAGACATGGACGTACGGTGTGATGATGATGATGTTGTACCCGCTGCTGCTTTCTTTGTTGATTTGTCAGATACAAGTGAAGCAGTTGATGATGACGATGCGTCCGTGGATGTCACGTGGGTGCCCGCTAGAAGAGAAGAAGAACAGGGGGAAAGTTCAGATGGGGAGACAGAGAGGAGGAGGAGGAGACGAGTTGGAAGGCGGGGGAGGTCGTCGCAAAGAGCTAGTGGCACAGTCAGACAGCATGCATCGGCACCCGGGGTCAGCCAGACAGCACGCCAATCAACGCATGCTGTTGCCACCACCAGAATGCCGTCATCCCAGAGCTCAGCAGTGTGGCATTTTTTTGTGTGTCTGCCTCTGACAACAGTGATGCCATTTGCAACCTGTGCCAAAAGAAACTGAGTCGTGGGAAGTCCAACACCCACCTAGGTACAACTGCTTTGAGAAGTCACATGATCGCACATCACAAACGCCTATGGCAGTGCTTTCCAAACTGTGTGTCGGGACACACTAGTGTGTCGGCAGCAGTGTGTAGGTGTGTCCCTACTTCAGCACAAATTTTTTTAAATTTAATTTTTATTTTTTTTTTATTGGGGGGGGGGGGGGGTTTCTGACTTTCCGCCTGCTTGCTACGCATATCACATGGTTGACAAATGATTGATACCTAGGGGGGCACAGATCATCTTATCCTATTGCCGCAGCTCAGTGGGAACTGAAACTATTCCAATTGGCGGCTTTGGCAGCACATTGGCTCCTGACTGCACGTGTAGTCTCCTTAATTGGCTCGTGACTGCATGTGTAGTCAGTGAGTGCGACAGCAGTGTGTTTGCAGCGCGGGCAGTAGTCAATCAGACTCACCGAGGGTGGCAGCTTAAACGCTGAGCAGAAGTCAGTGGGGGGGGTTTGCAGCTAGCTCCCAGTAGTGCATTGCTGCTCCTGCTCTTGATATATGGATAGGAAGCTTAAAAATGCTTGCTGATGAAATGCGAGTGTCTTTATCTAACATTCCACCAAATATTCAGAAACTGTGTTCCTTTGTTTCAACCTCATACATCACATTAAAATAGTAAGTAGGTATTGGTGTAGTTATTTTTTAATTCTTGCACATACTGTACATACTGTTACTTGTAAATACATTTCGTTATTATATCATTTATGTATGTGTCCGTATCTCTTAAAACAAGTTAGTTTAACCTCCTGTTTGCTAGTACAACTGATTTACTGTGTCACGAAATGATGTAGGGCTAAAAAGTGCGTCACCAAGATGAAAAGTTTGGAAAGCTCTGGCCTATGGGATCAACACATGAGTACAAGCAGCACACAAACTCAAAGCCGCCATCCTCCTCCTGGTCCAGCATCTTCAGCCACGTCAACCACTGCTGTCCTCCTTGCCCCCTCTCAACCATCCGCCACTCCGTCTCTCTTCCGGAGCATTTCCTGCTCATCTGCCCACAGTCAGGTGTCTGTCAAGGACATGTTTGAGCGTAAGAAGCCAATGTCACAAAGTCACCCCCTTGCCCGTCATCTGACAGCTGGCTTGTCTGAACTCTTAGCCCGCCAGCTTTTACCATACAAGCTGGTGGAGTCTGAGGTGTTCAAACAATTTGTAGCTATTGGGACACCGCAGTGGAAGGTACCCGGCCGAAATTTCTTTTCACAAAAGGCAATCCCCAACCTGTACTCGATTGTGCGAAAGGAAGTAATGGCATGTCTGGCACACAGTGTTGGGGCAAGGGTCCATCTGACCACTGATAGCTGGTCTGCAAAGCATGGTCAGGGCAGGTATATCACCTACACTGCGCATTGGGTAAACCTGCTGACGGCTGCCAAGCATGGAATGCGTGGCTCTGCAGAGGAGTTGGTGACACCGTCACGACTTGCAGGCAGGCCTGCTGCCACCTCCTCTACTCCTCCTACTCCATCCTCTTCCATAATCTCCTCGGCTGAGTCCTCTTCTGCTGCTGCGTTTTGCTCCACATCAACGGCACCCCCCCAGCTCCCCAGGTACTATACCACATCCCGGATACGGCAGTGTCACGCCATCTTGGGGTTGACTTGCCTGAAAGCAGAGAGTCACACCGGACCAGCACTCCTGTCCGCCCTGAACGCACAGGTGGATCAGTGGCTGACTCAGCACCAACTGGAGATCTGCAAAGTGGTTTCTGACAACGGAAGTAATTTGGTGGTGGCATTGAAATTGTGCAAGTTGACCCATGTGCCGTGCATGGCACATGTGTGTAATCTGATCGTACAACGCTTTGTGCATAAGTACCCAGGCTTACAGGACGTCCTGAAGCAGGCCAGGAAGGGGTGTGGCCATTTGAGGCGTTCTTACACGGCCATGGCGCACTTTTCAGATATCCAGTGGCGAAACAACATGCCAGTGAGGCGCTTGATTTGCGACAGCCCGACACGTTGGAATTCAACACTCCTAATGTTCGACCTCCTGCTCCAACAAGAAAAAGCCGTTAATGAATATTTGTATGACCGGGGTACTAAGACAGCCTCTGCGGAGCTGGGAATTTTTTTGCCACGTTACTGGACGCTCATGCGCAATGCCTGTAGGCTCATGCGTCCTTTTGAGGAGGTGACAAACCTAGTCAGTTGCACCGAAGGCACCATCAGCGACATCATACCATTTGTTTTCTTCCTGGAGCATGCCCTGCGAAGAGTGCTGGATCAGGCCATAGATGAGCGTAAAGAGGAAGAGGAAAAGTTGTGGTCACCATCACCACCAGAAACAGCCTTATCAGCATCGCTTGCTGGACCAGCGGCAACGCTGGAAGAGGATTGTGAGGAAGAGGAGTCAGAGGAGGAATGTGGCTTTGAGGAGGAGGAGGAGGAAGACCAACCACAACAGGCATCCCAGGGTTCTCGTTGTCACCTATCTGGTACCCGTGGTGTTGTACGTGGCTGGGGGGAAGAAGATACCTTCAGTGAGATCACTGAGGACGAGGAACGGGACATGAGTAGCTCGGCATCCAACCTTGTGCAAATGGGGTCTTTCATGCTGTCGTGCCTGTTGAGGGACCCTTGTATAAAAAAGCTGAAGGAGAACGACCTGTACTGGGTGTCCACGCTACTAGACCCCTGGTATAAGCATAAAGTGCCTGAAATGTTACCGAATTACCACAAGTCGGAAAGGATGCAGCAGTTCCAAAATAAATTAAAAAGTATGCTTTACACAGCGTATAAGGGTGATGTCACAGCACAACGGGAATCTAACAAGGGAAGAGGTAAAAGTAATCCTCCGACTCCCACGACCACGCCGGCAAGGACAGGACGCTTTACAGATGGAGGACATGCAGAGCTTTTTAAGTCCTATGCATCGCCACAGCCCTTCGGGGTCCACCCTCAGAGAACGACTCGACCGTCAGGTAGCAGACTACCTCGCCTTAACTGCAGATCTCGACACTCTGAGGAGAGATGAACCCCTTGACTACTGGGTGTGCAGGCTTGACGTGTGGCCTGAGCTATCCCAATTTGCGATAGAACTTCTGGCCTGCCCCGCTTCAAGTGTCCTGTCAGAAAGGACCTTCAGTGCAGCAGGAGGTATTGTCACTGAGAAGAGAAGTCGCCTAGGTCAAAAAAGTCTACATTACCTCACCTTTATTAAGATGAATGAGGGGTGGATCCCAAAGGGACTGACATTGGGCGATACATTCGAGTAAAAAAGGCCTGATGAGATGAGCTGCCTTGGGCTAAAATTTGTCCACACGCTGCTGTATTTTATCTTCGAATGCCGGATGACTTGTGTGACTTATCCGCCACCAACTAGGGTTCAAGCCGCAATGTTTTAGGGCACTTTCTGCCTGGGAAACAAACATCAATTTTTCTGCAACAATACCTAATTTTTCAGGCATGTGTACATGCCAAATTTTTCTGGCCTCTGGTGCTGCACTGTGGCTTCAAAAACCACACCACTCATATCTGGTGGCACAGTAGATTGCACGCGCAGTGCCCCAAATTTGAAGTAGGAGGACCGGCCAAGCATCTTTTTCCATCTCCCGGTTCCTAAAATCCATGCCATATACATGTCCCCTGATAGGGGACGTAACAGGGATTAAACTGATCAGAATAGTACTACTTAACACACCACTCATATCTGGTGGCACAGGAGACTGCACGCGCAGTGCCCCAAATTTGAAGTAGGAGGACCGACCAAGCATCTTTTTCCATCTCCCGGTTCCTAAAATCCATGCCATATACACGTCCCCTGATAGGGGACGTAACAGGGATTAAACTGATCAGAATAGTACTACTTAACACACCACTCATATCTGGTGGCACAGTAGATTGCACGCGCAGTGCCCCAAATTTGAAGTAGGAGGACCAACCAAGCATCTTTTTCCATCTCCCGGTTCCTAAAATCCATGCCATATACACGTCCCCTGATAGGGGGAGTAAAAGGGATTAAACTGATCAGAATATTACTACTTAACACACCACTCATATCTGGTAGCACAGTATATTGCACGCGCAGTGCCCCAAATTTGAAGTAGGAGGACCGACCAAGCATCTTTTTCCATCTCCCGGTACCTAAAATCCATGCCATATACACGACCCCTGATAGGGGACGTAACAGGGATTAAACTGATCAGAATAGTACTACTTAACACACCACTCATATCTGGTGGCACAGTAGATTGCACGCAGTGCTCTGACAAAATGCAGAAGTACATTTGGCAGACGGACATTTGGCAGACGGACATTTGGCCGACAGACAGAAAGCTAAAGAATGTTCCGATTTCGGCCGAGGGCAGATACGTTCCAGAGTGCTCTGTTCTAATCAGAGCCTCGGGCGGCGCAACTGCCTCTGGGAACCTTACCATGGGTCCCAGACCGCACGTCTTGTAATTCTCTGTCTGGGAAATTATCTATCTATCAAATCTATCTATCTATCAAATCTATCTATCGTATCTATCAAATGTATCTATTGCATCTATTGATCTATCTATCTAATCTATGTATCTATCTATCAAATCTATCTCATGGCCGGACTGTTATCTAACAGCCACTTGTGTTTCGGCCATGCCATATACACTTCCCCTGATAGAGGACGTAACAGGGATTAAACTGATCAGAATAGTACTACTTAACATACCACTCATATCTGGTGGCACAGTAGATTGCACGTGCAGTGCCCCAAATTTGAAGTAGGAGGACCGACCAAGCATCTTTTTCCATCTCCCGGTTCCTAAAATCCATGCCATATACACGTCCCCTGATAGGGGACATAACAGGGATTAAACTAATAGGAATAGTACTACTTAACACACCTTATAATAATGCAGAGAGAGGAATCTGAAGAAGAGGAGTCAGAGGAGGAAGGTGGCTTTGAGGAGGTGGAAGACCAAACACAGCAGGCGTCCCAGGGGGCTTGTTGTCACCTTTCAGGGACCCTTGGTGTTGTACGTGGCTGGGTGGAGGAAGAGACCTTCAATGACATCAGTGAGGACAAGGAACGGGACATGGCTAGCTTGGTATCCAACCTTGTGCAAATGGGGAGTTTGCGGTTGTGCAAATGGACTGTTTGCGGTGCGTTAAAGGGACAGTCTAGGCCAAAATAAACTTTCATGATTCAGATAGAGCATGTAATTTTAAACAATTTTCCAATTTACTTTTATCACCAATTTTGCTTTGTTCTTAGTTGAAAGCTTAACCTAGGAGGTTCATATGCTAATTTCTTAGACCTTGAAGCCCACCTCTTTCAGATTGCATTTTAACAGTTTTTCACCACTAGAGGGTGTTAGTTCACGTATTTCATATAGATAACACTGTGCTCGTGCACGAGAAGTTATCTGGGAGCAGGCACTGATTGGCTAGACTGCAAGTCTGTCAAAAGAACTGAAAAAAGGGGCAGTTTGCAGAGGCTTAGATACAAGATAATCACAGAGGTTAAAAGTATATTATTATAAATGTGTTAGTTATGCAAAACTGGGAAATGGGTAATAAAGGGATTATCTATCTTTTAAAACAATAAAAATTCTGGTGTAGACTGTCCCTTTAAACGGGGAGTTTGGTCTGTCACTGTGAAGCGGGCGTAACCCTTACACTACCTGATCGATACAACATCATACCTGATGTTTTAAAGCACGTTATTCCAAACAATTTAGGAATGTTAGGTGATTTATGCCCTTTATGGCTTAAAAACAGACTCTGCATCAACTATGTAATTTTCCATTTGAGTTTTGCCATGGATCCCCCTCCGGCATGCCACAGTCCAGGTGTTAGTCCCCTTGAAACAACTTTTCCATCACTATTGTGGCCATAAAGAGTCCCTGTGGGTTTTAAAATTCGCCTGCCTATTGAGGTCTATGGCGGTTCGCCCGGTTCGCCCGTTCGCGAACAGTTGCGGAAGTTCGTGTCCGCCGTTCGCGAACGCAAATTTTTAGGTTCGCGACATCACTAGTCTTAATTTGGTTTTGAAGGCTTTACAGGCTCCTCCATATTGAGCCTATGCATTCTTTGGACATTTAACTACTTTCTTGGAAAGTATTGTTCTTTTTGGCCATCTCTTCTGCTAGAAGAGTTTCTGAGCTATCTGCTTTATCTTGTGAATCTCCTTTTCTGATTTTTAATCAGGATAAGGCGGTTTTGCGGACTTCATTTCAATTTTTTTCTAAGGTTGTGAATTCTTACAACATTAGTAGAGAAATTGTTGTTCCTTCCTTGTGTCCTAATCCTAAGAATTCTTTGGAAAGATCTTTACATTCTTTGGATGTGGTGAGAGAATTGAAATATTTTATTGAAGCTACTCAGATTTCAGGAAGATTTCTAGTCTATTTGTTATATTTTCTGGTCCTAGGAAAGGTCAGAAAAATTTCTGCTATTTCCTTGGTTTGTTAAATAAACTTTTGATGGACTTCCGGTTTGGAGGCGGTGCGAGGTGGTTGGTTGCTGCTTCGCGCGCCGAAAACACAGGGCCTGCTACATCGCCCCAACGCTACTCCTCCTTGCGCTGCAATTTTTCCCTGCAGACCGGAGACTTGGCCTAAGGCTATTAGCGTGACCGAAGTCACAAGACAGAAGCGGCTTCGTTGTGGAAGCACTGCCGCCCTGGCGCGGCGTCTACCTTCTTTTCTCACATAGCCCAACTTGTGAGGGGACCGCAGTGAGTGGAACTGTGTGAGAAAGCTACCGGGACGTGCAGCAGAGTCCGGTATACATCTCTCTCAGGGCTATCCTTTAAGAAAAGGCATTCAGCGAGAGGATTTAAGAATCGCTACACTGGGAACCCGGTTGGAAGACTGGTCGTGAGTACTAAAAGACTTATACTGTCTGGGCCCCCCTGTCTATTCATGCTCATTATTTGGGTTATATCTCGCTTGGCTATATCCCACTAAGACCGTTACTTAAGATCAAAAAAAGAATAGCGGTGTGTGTGCTACATAAAGTTATAGCAGAGCAGTGTGAATAGTGGCCTGCTTTAGAGAGATTTAAAGCTGGGAAAAGTGCTCTTAAGATCTGCTACCAGATTACCACCATTATCTACATCGCACAATAAATTACTCATGGGCTGACAGTGGTGCCGCTCTTTTGGGACTCTCAGACTACATTTAAAGGCTGTAAAAGAAATTTGGTATTAGAAAGTGAACAGCAGTTCCCAGGACCCTGATACAGGGTAGGAACACTGGCCCTGATACCCCCACTATTAAAGGGACCGGCTTTCACTCTGGGCTACGAAGTTTTGCAATAAGCCCGGCCGCTGATGATAATGAACATAGGGCCCCTACTGATAATTCTCCATGGGAAAAGGATCTAACAATCTGATAGCCTAGTAACAGCTCCCAGGACCCTGATTCAGGGTAGGAACATAACCTTGGTATCAACCTTTATCTAAGGGCTATTACCATACATTCTGACCGAAGTTCCTCACCAATCTTTAATGGTACCCTTCAGGCTATCCTCTATCCTAAATAGAAGCTCAAGAAGAAAACTCAGCACGAGTGCCCCACAACACTGTTACAGAGCAGGACTATAGCATTGTCACTAGTATTGTTCCCTACTGCGGATACATATTCTGATATTAAGCCTTGTATTCGCCCTAATAGGGCTAAAGTGAAGGAAGTTTAACACAGGAAGGTTGGATGTCCACAGTATTTATTCCTGTATGATTTTGTGTCTGGTCATTAAGTGGATTACACCTAAGACTGTTTTTTTTTTCTTTTTTTTTTCTTTTCTCCTATCTACATGAACATTGAACAGTGTGCCTGGTAGTCCGCAAAAGTTACACCATCCTGTTTTTTGGGATGAAATGGTCTATTGTTAATGGACTATAAGAGTGTCCTGGAGACAGGTCAAGCAAGACCACCTGATATTTAAGAGAGTCCTCAGATCTATTTTTAATAGTTTTCTTATGCTGATAGTAATCTGCGTTAAGATAGATAATGTTGTGATAAAAGGAAGTTAGGCAAGCTGGTTAGTGGTAGTAAGCACTGATAATATTGCCACATGAGCTATAAATATAAGAACATTTAAGCAGTTCATTTTTGGGTTAGAGAACTTGGATACGACTCTTTAAAGGAAGTTCTCCCTCTTTTTTTTTTTTTTTTTTTTTTTTCTCTCACGTTTCACATTTCATTTAATTATTACACTTTAACACAAGCCCTCATTCATGACAATATCCTCTGCCACGCTTAGGGAAAACAAGTGACAGCTGGAATCACACTTTCACCTTTTTATCACATTTTCCCCTTCTTTCTTTTCTATTATCTACTTAGTCACTGAATTATTTACCTATTTTTGCACACACCATATTTTCATTTTAAGTGTTGCACACTAACAAGTCCTCACCCACTGTATTGTATTCTGTCACATTGAGGGATAGTAAGTGACAGTCGGAGTCTCCCCACATTCTCAAATCCCCCCCCTTTTTTTTTTTTTTTTTCTCTCCCCTTTTTCCTTTTCTTCCTCTTTTTATTTTTTTATATCGTTCCTTCTCTTAACTTGAGCAATAAGCACACCATACATGGATAGATTTGTTACACAACATAAACAAACATCTCCGGCTATGCCTCCCAAACATAAAGACAAGAAATCTACTAAATTATCTGAGAGCTCCTTAATAGTTCCACAAGAACAATATAATGGTATAGGCCCAAATTCTGACTTTTCTGAATTAGTTGAGCAGATTTCAAGGATGATCTCCCCGCAATTAGATGTTGTTAAACAAGAAATTAAACAAGATATAAATAATATTGTCCTGGAAGTGAGGCAGTTTACAGCTCGATTGGAGGAAATTGAGACTCGAATTTCAGACTCTGAAGATAGATTATATAAATGTGAGCAGTCCAATAAAGAATCTGGGTCTCAAATAGCTGTATTACAAGCCAAATTAGAGGACCTAGAGGACCGCTCGCGGCGAAACAATTTAAGAATTATTGGTCTTCCCGAATCCACAGAATACTCAGATCTAGTTGCTTTCGTCTCAATTAAACTCCCCCAATTATTAAAAATGCCAGCCCCCCCGATGCCTATGATTATCGAAAGAGCCCACAGAGTGGGTCCAGTACGGCAAAATTCTGAAGGTATTACTAGACCCAGACCCATATTGGTTAAAATGCTAAACTTCCAGGACAAGATTAATATTCTTAAATACTACAGAAAAGCTAATCCATTAATATTAGAGCAACAAAAAGTATTAATCTTTCAAGATTTTTCCTCCGAAACTACGAATAAGAGGAAAGAAATGTCTCCCTTTTGTTCTCGACTTATGAAAGCAAACTATAATGTTAGGCTTGTCTATCCGGCAAGATTAATCATGATTATTGAGGGTCAAACAAGTATACTAAATAATACTGTAGAAGCGCAGAAGTTTTGTTTAGATAATGGTATCCCTTGAATGTTAAGGATTGGTTTGACTGATTGAAGTCATTTTTATGTTGGACTATGAGCAATTTTATTATTGTAAAATTATCGTTGAAAAGAAGGTCTTTTCAAGAGTATGTATGTAAAGATGTATTTTTATTTTTGGTATGTAAACGGGGGGGGGGGCCTCCTTTCTTTTATCCCTTTTTATTTATTATTTTTTTTTTTTTTCTTCTTTTCTCTCTCTTCTTTCTCTTCCTCTGCATCCTTCCCACCCCTCTGCTCTTTTGTTCTAATATATTTTACGGCTTGTGATCGCTTGTTACTTTATAAATTGATGGCTTGTTATAAAATGTCTTGTAGTATCTTAGTAAAATTGGATCGGGCATAGGGTCGATTAAAATTCTTTCCTGGAACGTAGGTGGAATTACTTCCCCTATCAAACGGAAAGCCGTAATAAAATTATTGGGATCACATAAGCCTGGTATTGCTATGCTTCAAGAGATTCATCTAAAAAGGCACGAAATTGATAAACTCAAATCTAGATGGGTGGGGGAGGTGGTCGCTGCCCCGTCACAGGTTAGGAAGAAAGGAGTGGCAATATTGATTAACAAAAATTTAAAATATAAAATAAATAAGAGCCAAATTGATCCAGAGGCCCGATATCAAATTCTTGACATTGAAATAGAGAAGAGCTCTTTTATTCTTTGTAACATTTATGGCCCCAACCAACCTGATGTCAGGTTTTGGGAGGATTTAGCATTAGAATTAGTAGTATACAGAGGACGCAATCTCGTGATTGGAGGGGATTTCAATTTAACAGCGTACCCCAATTTAGACAGACTAAGTAGATCTAAAAGTACTATGCGAGTTAAGAAAACACGAACACTACAAAAATTCTGTCATAAAGTAGGTGTATATGACATCTGGAGAAGTTTGAACCCAGATGTTAAAGCTTTTACATGTCTATCAAAAGGATATCAAGCGTTGTCGCGCATAGACATGTTTTTAATCTCTGAAAACTTAAGTGGTAAGGAGGTAAAGGCCGATATTAAAGATATAGTTCTTTCTGACCATGCGGTGATAGCTTTAGAACTCAACTCTAAATCCCTTACACCTAGACCAAATAACAATTTCTTTTTTCCCAACCATTTACATAGTAACCTTCATTTCCAAAACTGGTTAGCTAACAAATGGAGGGAATTTGAGAGTTATAACCATGACTATAAGGATAAGCCAGAAATACTCTGGGAGACTGGAAAGGCTGTGTTACGTGGGGATATTAAGGCTTATATGTGTGCTCTTAAAAAAAAAATTTTACAGAAAGAAATCCAACTCTCTAATAGTGTGAGGAACGCATACAACGCGTTCATAGCTGTTCCCTCCAAAAAGCTTGGAGAAAAATATACAAATTTAAAAACACAAAGGGATATCTTTCTTAAACAACAAATGATATCTGAAGACATAAGAAAGAAATCACTTTATGGTGGCTACTCAGGGAAAGCAGCAAAATATCTCGTTAAAATCACTAAAAAGAGATCTTCTAACTATATCACTGCAATTAGATCTGGGAAAAACAGATTTACCTCCAACCACGACATTCAACATACGTTTACAGACTTCTTTAAAAATCTTTATAAAGCTGAACCTCCCAATATAGAATCAAAAGAGAGGTTCTGGGATAATGTTAAGATCCCTAAATTGCCACAGGAGATAATTAATCAACTCAATGCTCCGATCTCTATACAAGAAATTCTTACTGGTATTACAACTGCCAAACTTAATAAAGCCCCCGGCCCCGACTCGCTCCCTGCCGAATTCTATAAGATCCTTGCAGATCAAATAGCCCCTACCTTACATAAGCTATTTAATTCTTATTATTCCGCAGATATCCCATGTTCCCAGTATTTTGCGGCATCTAATATAGCTTTAGTTCTCAAAAAAGAAAAAGATCCTGAAATTCCTTCTTCATATCGACCTATTTCCCTATTAAATTTTGATTATAAACTTCTTACGTCCATAATTGCAAAAAGATTGGCCCCCCACTTAAATAATATTATACATGATAATCAGGCTGGTTTCATGATGGGGAGAAGCCCGACAAAAAATATCCGTAAGGTTATGCTGGTACTGGACTATCTGCGGAATAATAAGAAAGTATTAAAAAAAGAAGATGCTGCCATCCTAACAGTCGATGCCGAAAAGGCTTTCGACTATATCTGCTGGGACCATCTCTTTGCAGCCTTGGAAAAGTTTGGCTTTTCCGGAAATTTCATAAATTTGATCAAGGCTATTTATAACAATCCATCCTCAGCAATCTTTATCAATGGTACTATTACGGATCGTTTTATTTTACAGAGAGGTACTAGGCAGGGATGCCCCCTTTCGCCTATCCTCTTCAACATATCATTAGAACCATTGGCGATCTTCCTTAGGCAACAGCTAGAAGGTATCCAGATTGGCAATCAAAAATATGTTCTTGCCCTGTATGCTGATGATTTACTTCTTTTCTTAGCTGGTCTAAAAGAAAGCCTTCCTAAGCTACTAGAGTCAGTGCAAATATTTGCGTCATTCTCTGGTTACAAAATTAATCTTCAAAAATCCGAACTACTATGGATACACAGAACTGCCTGCCATGTACTAGATCACCCATTTAGAGAAGTTACTCAAATAAAATATTTAGGAATAACAATGTCAAAATCTCCACACGAATGGTATGAGTTGAACTATGTTAAATTGTTCAATTATTGTAAGCAGAAATTGAATGACTGGGCCTCTCTTCCTATTTCTCTTTCAGCACGGATTATGCTTATTAAAATTATACTTTTACCTAAGTTAATATATCTTCTCCAAAATATACCTTTTCTTTTACATAAGGCAGACATAAAATTATTTAACCGAACATCTAATGAATTCCTCTGGAAAGGAAAAAGACCTCGAATTGCATTAAGTGCATTATCACTTTCTAAAGAGTCGGCGGGCCTCGCTTTCCCGAATATTACCCACTACAATATTGCTTCAATCGCAAAACTGGCGGCCGATTGGATCTCAGAGAAAGAATTTTTTACTGTCTTTGCTGGGGAGGCAAATCTTGTCCACCCATTCAACTTAAAAGCTCTTCTACATTGCCCAATTCCACAACTGCCTCCGCTAATTGCTAAAATGCCGACGTTTAAAAATGTGATCCTGGCATGGCAGAAGTTCTGTGTAGAAATTGGCACAACCCCATTTGTTTCGGAATATCTCCCAATTCAGGGATGCCCAGGATTTGCTCCAGGTTTCACATATAAGGTTTTTGAGAGGTGGAAATTGAAAGGGCTGATCTCTTTAAAACAACTAGTTACTCCCAGTACAATAATTAGATCATTCCTCGACATCAGAGCAGAGTACGAGCTTCCTCAAACTGATCACTTTGCGTATTTGCAAATAAAGCATTACATTACAGATCTTAAACTTAAATTTGGCTCTAATTGGACATATGCCCCGTTAAGGAGCTTAATGAATCAATATACTAGCGGGGCTTCGTCAATCTCTTCATTTTACCAGTTGATGTCGCTTTCCAAACACGAGGCCCAACTGGAGAAAATAGTATCTATTTGGAATAATACTTTTCCAGAGCTTAGGCCTCAACAAATCCAAGTAAGCCTGAACTTGTTGAATAAAACAGGAAATGCCTTAGCATGGCGCGAAAGGCATTTAAAAATGATTTATGCGACATATATCACCCCTGACAAATTGTCTAAATGGTATAGAAAAACTATCGGATGTTGGAAATGTCAGGCTCAACAAGCAAATCTTTTACATTGTATCTGGTCATGCCCTAAAGTCCAGCAGTTCTGGCTGAAAATACAGTTCTGGTTGAATAAAATCTTAGATGCAGAAATTAGGTTAGAGGCCCAAATGGTCATTTTCTTAGTTAAATTTTCACAACAGCAAAAGAATTATAAGCTAATTAATACCGTAATTTTATTAGCTAGGAATGCGATTCTGACATCTTGGAAGCTCTCCCACCTTCCTTCTTTCATAAAATTCAAAAAAGAAGTATTGAAACAATGTATGGTGGAACAATATGCAATATCTAAGTATAATGAGGTCCATATAAAGAGATTCCTAGAAAAATGGGGCCTAGTAATATTGTCACTTCCCTTTCAGGCACAGCAGCAATTAATTAAGCCACTTAGCCAATCGGCCTACATTCTTGAATTGATTAATGCGGGCAGATACCCAGCATTCTGGGCCGAACAGTGAAAGAGCAGAGAGGGTTGGGGGGCAATGCAGTGTTTTTTTTTTTTTGTTTTTTTTTCCTTTTCTCTCCCTTTCTTCCTTTTTCTGTGTCCTCCTTCTCCACCCTTTTCCACCTCCCCCCCCCCGTAGTGACATCACTTAAAAGTATGTTTAACCCACCCTAGGACAGATACCCATGTATTTACGTCCTTACAGAGATTAGCTTTATATATTCCCCAGGATAAACTCAAATTACGTGATACACAGGCTATAACTTTCCTTGGCCACACCCCTTCTAATACAGAGTTCTTGGGACACCATTGTATCTCCTACTTTTAAGCTGTGCTTTTTTTTTTTTTTTTTTTCCTATTTACAAATCATTGTTATCGGCTTAAATGCTCTATAATTTGTTAAGACTTGTCTCTCCTCTGTAAAGAATATTGTTTGTAACCTTGTCTCAAGGCTTGTAACAAGATGACTGTGTGTACGTTAACAATAAATAAATACTTTAAAAAAAAATAAAAAAAAATAAACTTTTGATTCTTCAAGCTTATTGGAGTCGGGTTAGTCCCCGCTTCAGAGATAGGATTCTATCAGCCAATCGGAATTCAAGGGATGCCATTTTGGATGATGTCACTTAAAGGACCAGTCATTCAGTCGTCGGCCGTAGGATGAAGAGGATGCTCCGCGTCGGATGTCTTGAAGATGGACCCGCTCCGCTCTGGAAGGATGAAGATAGAAGATGCCGCCTGGATGAAACCTTCTGCCGGTCTGGATGTCCTCTTCTGGCCGAATAGGATGAAGACTTCGGACCCTCTGGAGGACCACTTGTGCCCGGCTGGGTGAAGGCGGCTCAAGGTAGGGTGATCTTCAAGGGGGTAGTGTTAGTTTTTTTTAAGGGGGGATTGGGTGGGTTTTAGAGTAGGGTTGGGTGTGTGGGTGGTGGGTTTTAATGTTGGGGGGGTATTGTATTTTTTTTACAGGTGAAAGAGCTGATTACTTTGGGGCAATGCCCCGCAAAAGGCCCTTTTAAGGGCTATTTGTAATTTAGTATAGGGTAGGGAATTTTATTGTTTTGGGGGGCTTTTTTATTTTATTAGGGGGATTAGATTAGGTGTAATTAGTTTAAAATTCTTGTAATTTTTTTTTCTGTAATTTAGTGGGGGGTTTTTTGTAATTTAGTTTATTTAATTTAATTGTAGGTAGTTTAGGTAATTAGTTTAATTATAGTGTAGTGTTAGGTGTAATTGTAACTTAGGTTAGGGTTTATTTTACATGTACTTTTGTACTTATTTTAGCTAGGTAGTTATTAAATAGTTAACTATTTAATAACTATTCTACCTAGTTAAAATAAATACAAAGTTGCCTGTAAAATAAATATAAATCCTAAGCTAGCTACAATGTAACTATTAGTTATATTGTAGCTATCTTAGGGTTTATTTTATCGGTAAGTATTTAGTTTTAAATAGGAATAATTTATTTAATTATGGTAAATTTATTTAGTTTAATTTAAATTAAATTTAAGTTAGGGGGCTTAGGTTTAGGGGTTAATAAATTTAATATAGTAGCGGCGACGTTGGGGTCGGAAGATTAGGGGTTAATAAATGTAGGTAGGTGTCGGCGATGTTAGGGACGGCAGATTAGGGGTTAACAAAATTTAACTAGTGTTTGCGAGGCGGGAGTGCGGCGGTTTAGGGGTTAATACATTTATTAAAGTGGCGGCGATGTCCGGTCAGCAGATTAGGGGTTAAACATTTTATTTAAGTGTTTCCGATGTGGGGGGGGGGGGGCTCGGTTTTGAGGATTAATAGGTAGTTTATGGGTGTTAGTGTACTTTTAGCACTTTAGTTAAGAGCTTTATGTTCCGGCGTTAGCCCATAAAACTCTTAACTACTGACTTTTATATGCGGTAGGAGTCTTGCCAGGTGTCCAATAATCACCCAATCATGCAACGCGTTTCATGGTTCACGGTTCAATAATCACCCAATCACGCGTTGCATGATTGGGTGATTATTGGACACCCTGTTATCCACTCTCATCAGCAATCATTGTGCTGTTGTTTTTAAACTTTTATGCTTTTTTAAATAAATTTGGATATATCTTTTATCCTTTGAGTGGATTCATTTCTACCCACCATCTGCCATTGTTCACCTATGAGAGACCAGCCCAGCACCTGAGGGAACACGTTATCATACAAATATCAAGATACCTAGAGTTTGGGTGAGCTGCCACACCTCTACCAATCTGCAGCCTGCTACTACAAGCACATTGGTGTGCTCTGGGAATATGTGAGTACCCTCCACATTAAGGAATCTGTTGTGGTTGTACCATTAATAGTCTGCACATGTGGTGCCCGTATTTCTTGTCTCCCTTAGCACCACCATCTTACGCCAAGAGCGCCTTCAAGTGGGTGAGCTGTCACACCTTTCTAATTCTGCAGCCCGCCCCTACCAGCACATAAGTGTGCTCTCCAAATTTGTGAGTACCCATTTGGCAATAGTTCTGTGACTCGTTGTTAATTAATAGATGATACCACACATGAGGCGCCCCTCCATTCTGTTTTATCTTATATAGTACCACCTGGACCATCCAGTGAGGAGGCAGCCGCTACAGCAATCGTTATCCTTTGAAGAACGTATAAAGGACTGTCTAATTTTTCACAATTGCAAGTGTATTTTCACTACAGTATCTAAGAATTTACTGTTTTCTGCCTTTATTGTGTATATACTAATCTATGATAGCTCAACATTGCCCCATCATATATACTTTTGTTCTAGATTATTGATTATACTGCATCTTGAGCGCCCCCTTCAGTGATTAGGTTTTTACAGTATTGTTTTTTTCTCTTACATTTGCAAAATGTATTAATCTGATCCTGTCTCAGAAATCACTGTTGGAACCCTGCTGCCTGATAACAGTTCTACCAAAGCTAAGTGCATTTGTTGTAAACGTGTGGAGATTATTTCTCCAGCTGTGGTTTGTAATAGTTGTCATGATAAGCTTTTACATGCAGAGAATGTGTCCATCAGTAATAGTGCATTGCCTGTTGTTGTTCCTTCAACATCTAATGTACAAGATATACCTGTGAATTTAAAAGATTTTTTTGCTCATTCTATTCAGAAGGCTTCGTCTGCTATTCTGCCTTCTAATAAATGTAAAAGGTGTTTTAAAACTTCTCATAAAGTTGATGAAATTTCAAATGACCGACAACATACTGAATTATCCTCCTCTGACAAGGATCTATCTGATTCAGAAGATCCTTCCTCAGATATTGACACTGACAAATCTACTTATTTAAAATAGAGTACATTTGTTCTTTGTTAAAGGAAGTGTTAATTACATTAGATATTGAGGAAACTAGTCCTCTTGTTATTAAGACTAGTAAACGTTTAAATTCTGTTTATAAACCTCCTGGGTTACTCCAGAGGTTTTTCCAGTTCCTGATGCTATTTCTGATATGATTTCTAAGGAATTGAATAGGCCTGGTACTTCTTTTATTCCTTCTTCAAGGTTTAGAAAATGGTATCCTTTGCCAGCAGTTACATTGGAGTTTTGGGAAAAAATCCCCAAAGTTGATGGGGCTATTTCTACTCTCCTATGGAAGATAGTACTTCTTTTACTTTTAAATGATTTTTATTGAAAGTTTTACAGGTAATACAAACAAATAAACAGATTGCAGAGACCAGAAATTATACATCCGCAAATAAATTCATTGCATTTCTTAACTAGTCAGTAAGAATAACTATATAAAAAAGGGGGGGGGGGAAGGGGGAAGGAAGGGGAAAGGGGATCAGAAAAAGGATCAAGAGGGTAAGGGATAGAGGGACAAAATAAAAGTAAAAGGAAGAGTAGTATAGAAGAGCCTCCTTGCACTTAATTTAGTTGAAGATAGTAGAATGTGTCCAGGATAATTATAAGATCTAACATTATACAGTTAGTGAAGGGATACCTCTATAGGTTCGGGATGGTCTTTGCTCCCACAGAAAAATAGTATCTAGTATAAAGTCTTTCTTCCCTAAAAAACAGTAATGCCTCTTTTCCAGGGCTAGTGTATGTGTAACTTAAGTTTCCCACTGGTTAAATGTGTGGGGGGGGATATTTGTTTCCAAAGTCTCAGTATAATACGTTTGGCACAGGTGAGCATCAATTGTAGGAGTTATTTGCGATAAATACACTGTAGTCTAGGAACTATGTTTAGTAAAATCATTGATGCTGAGAGAGAAAGCTGTGTGCTTAAAGTAAGGTTAATGCAACACTCAATTTGAGCCCAAAAATTTGATAGTTTGTTACAGGACCACCATATATGAGAGAGCGTGCCCGTTTCACCACATCGCCTCCAATATCTAGAGTTAGCTCCTGGGTACATTTCATTTATTTTTTGGGGTGTGAGGTACCAACGTGAGATGATTTTATAATTGAGTTCAGTCATTATGAGTGAGGTCGAAGTTGAGTGAGTCATGCGAAAACCTCACAACCAAGCGTCATTCGGGATCTGGACCTGGAGTTCAGCTTCCCATTTAGAAGTATAGGAGGGTAATCAAATTGTGTGTAGAGCCCTTAGTAACTTATGGGTGATGGAGAGGTGAGACTTATGGATATCTTTTGTAAGGCATAGTTTTTCAAAGGGATTAAGTGGGCAAATGCAGTTGTTTCTGTGGGGCCATTAAAGATCGCTTGCCGGATTTGAAAGTAGGAGAACCAGCTGTGGAAAGGGGAGCCTATTGAATCTCTCAGAACAATTCTATCTTTCATTAAGGATGAATCTTTAAGTAAAAATATAGGCATGTTTTTATAAGGAGCTTCCTCAGTTTCATACTTAAACTGGTGCTGGGTAAAAAAAAGGGTATTATTCAGTAATGGGGTCATTGGTGAGATTGGTGTGGAAAGGGTATTAGGGTGTTGGATAAGAGAGTCCCAAACAGTTAATGTGGCCTTAATACATTTTTTAGCTTTGATCAAAGGAGGTCGGTAAGATTTAGGAAGCCAGCATATGTCTTGCAAACCGCTTTGATTAAGTAAGACTGCTTCTATTTGGATCCACACTTTGGAAGGGGGATTGTAGTTCCATAAAACTATACGTGTCAGGTGTGTTGCCTTATGGTATAGTGCTAAATTTGGAACGTTTAGGCCTCCCTCCTCTCTTCTCAAATACATGGTGTTGCATGACACTCTTGGCTTTTTATGTGCCCAGATAAAAGATTCTAGCATCTTCTGTTGGGTGCGGATAGTACTTCTTTTAAAGATCCTTTAGATAGGAAACTTGCATCTTATCTAAGGAAAGCCTATTTATATTCTGGTCATCTTCTCAGGCCTGCAATTTCTTTGGCTGATGTTGCAGCTGCATCAAATTTTTGGTTGGAAAATTTAGCGCAACAAGAAATGGATTTGTCTAGCATTGTTAGCTTGCTTCAACATGCTAATCATTTTATTTGTGATGCCATTTTTGATATCATCAAAATTGATGTTAAATCTATGTCTTTAGCTATTTTAACTAGAAGAGCTTTGTGGCTTAAATCTTGGAATGCTGACATGACTTCTAAGTCTAGATTGCTATCTCTTTCTTTCCCAGGTATGAAGTTATTTGGTTCTCAGTTGGATTCAATTATTTCAACCGTCACTGGGGGGTTTTTTTGCCTCAGGATAAAAGGATAAAAAAGGATAAAAGACCTAAGGGTAAATCTAAAGCTTCTAATCGTTTTCGTTCCTTTCGACAAATTAAGGAACAGAAACCTAATCCTTCCCCCAAGGAATCTGTTTCCAATTGGAAACCTTCTTCAAATTGGAATAACTTCCAGCCGTTTAAGAAACCAAAGCCAGCCCCCAAGTCCACATGAAGGTGCGGCCCTCATTCCAGCTCAGCTGGTAGGGGGCAGATTAAGATTTTTCAAGGATGTTTGGACAAATTCTGTCCAAAATCAATGGATTCTGAGTATTGTCTCTCAGGGGTATCGAATAGGATTCAGAGTAAGACCTCCTGTGAGATGATATTTTCTCTCACGTATCACAGCAAATCCAGTAAAGGCTCAGGCTTTCCTGAAGTGTGTTTCAGACCTGGAGCTTTCAGGAGTAATCATGCCAGTTCCGTTCCAGGAACAGGGTCTGGGGTTTTATTCAAATCTATTCATTTTCCCAAAGAAAGAAAATTAATGCAGACCAGTTCTGGATCTGAAAATTTTGAATCATTATGTAAGAGTACTAACTTTCAAAATGGTGACAAGGACTATTCTGCCTTTTGTTCAGCAAGGGCATTATATGTCCACAATAGACTTACAGGATGCATAGCTTCATATTCCGATTCATCCAGATCATTATCAGTTTCTGAGATTCTCTTTTCTAGACAAGCATTACCAATTTGTCGCTCTTCCTTTTGGCCTAGCGACAGCTCCAAGAATCTTTTCAAAGGTTCTTGGTGCCCTACTCTCTGTAATCTGAGAACGGGGATTGCGGTGTTTCCTTATTTGGACAATATCTTGGTACTAGCTCAGTCTTTATATTCTGCAGAATCTCACATGAATCAACATGGTTGGAGGATCAATTTACCAAAACGTTCCTTGATTCCTCAGACAAGGGCCACCTTTTTAGGTTTCCAGATAGATTCAGTGTCCATGACTCTGTGTCAGGTTAGGAAAAGTCCAGAAGAAGACCCAAATGCTATGGCGAACTTAAACAACACCCTTGCACTCTGAGTTTAATCCAGGACGTGACCCCACGGCAACCTCTAAAAAACAATGTACTCACGATATAGAGCAGGGTTAGCCTGAGTCCAAAGTAATTCAAGATATCAGCCAAATAGACTTCTGAGTAAGGAACTGGTTACATGAAAAGTCTTCCACAGAATCAGGAGAGCACGGATAGTCCACTTATACTCAGACAGAGGAAGGGTAAAACAAGAAACAGTTAATAATGCAGGAGTAGGTAACTTGTTATCAGGCAGTTTGAGGGTTAATACTGTGTAAGTATAGAAAAGGATTTCAGGAGTCGCAGGTGAGGTCAATTCAAAAAAACATTTATTCAGATAAAACAAGTCACAGGATGGTAGTAGCAGCCCTCCAGTGATACAAGCTTACGCGTTTCGGCTACATGCCGTAATCATAGCTCATACACTCCCTTCTTACTCTGGGCTTTAAAAAGGGGGTAAAAACATATTATTGGTTGAAAGGCTGTAACCAGGTTAACTCCTTCCTTCCCGGTTTGCCAAACATCAAATACACAAACCCATTAGCCGGTGTAATGATTAAAGAAAACTGTCATTCTGTGACTAAGTTCTAATGTAAATATAAAACTTGTGTATTCAGTGAACTAAGTAATGTTATTGATGTTACTGTATATTGTATTTGTTTAAGGGGGACACTAATCAGAGCACTATCTTAATGATTACTTCAAGATTCCTAGATTTATACTTGTCAGTAATCTGGTTAAGGATTTTAAATTCTTACTTGATTTTAAATATTAAAGCCACAAAAATACTTGTGAAGCTTACTGCAGCTAATTAGCTGACCATTTTGCTTTTATTTTATTCGTATTTTGTTTGTCTCTTAACATTAAGTGTCACTGAGAATACCCCCATCTACAATCAACAAAGTCAGTCTATTCTACAATTCTGTTTATAATTTAATATGATATTAGGGTTACTTGCTGATTACTCCTTCTTTCCCTTATCAAAGAAACCATATTATGTTAATGTGCTATATGATTAAATTAGCTATCCATGATCATGGTTCATTTAAATACACTTAATAACTCTCAAATCTTAAATTGTCAGACTGACTGAGTCACAGATTTTATGAATGATGATTGGAAAATTACTTAAATACTTGTTTCCAATATTGATACATACTATACTAAATCCAATGATTAATGATTAATACTGTGTAGTCAGTCCTTGAAGAGTTTGGCAACAGGTTATCAGGCAGTTTGTAGGTTTATACTGAATAGTCAGTACATGCAGAGTTAGATAACAGGATAACAGGTAGTTTGAGGGTTAATACAGATTAATCAGTACTTGCAGAGATTGGCAACTGGTTGTCATGCAGTTTGAGAGTTTCACAGAATAGACAGTCTTTGAAATGTTTGGCAACAGGATATCAAGCAGTTTGAAGGTTTACACTGAATTAACAGTATTTGCAGAGTTTTGGCAACAGGTAAACATGCAGTTTGAGAGTTTCACAGAATAAACAGTCTTTGCAATGTTTAGCAACAGGATATCAAGCAGTTTGAAGGTTTACACTGAGTAAACAGTATTTGCAGAGTTTTGGCAACAGGTAAACATGCAGTTTGAGAGTTTCATAGAATAAACAGTCTTTGCAATGTTTGGCAACAGGATATCAAGCAGTTTGAAGGTTTACACTGAGTAAACAGTATTTGCAGAGTTTTGGCAACAGGTAAACAAGCAGATTGAGAGATTCACAGAATAAATAGTACTTGCAATGTTCGGCAACAGGTTATCAGGAAGTTAGAGGATTAACCCAGGATAGTCAGTCTTTGCAGAGTTTGGCAGTTAGAGAGATTCCACAGCGAAGTCCTCACAGGAGCCACAAAGAGTAACAAACAAACGGGCACTGAAGAAACAGGAAGCCCGGAATAAAAAACCTGGTAGTGACATCATCAGGAAGGGGCGACTCAGACTACCTGTCAATCAAGCACACAGAGAGGACAGCTGATGCTTCCCAGCGGCCGAGTGTGACACTCTGTCTCTAACAGACAAGAGACGATTAAAATTGGTTTCTGCTTGTCGGAACCTTCAGTCTCAATCATTTCCTTCAGTGGCTATGTGCATGGAAGTTTTAGGTCTCATCATGACTGCAGCATCGGACGCGATCCCCTTTCCTCATTTTCATATGGGACCTCTCCAGCTTTGTATGCTGAATCAATGGTGCAGGGATTATGCAAGGATATCACAATTAATATCCTTAAATCCCAATGTTCGACTATCTCTGACCTGGTGGTTAGATCCCCATCGTATAGTTCAAGGGGCCTCTTTTATTCGTCCAACCTGGACTGTGATCACAACAGATGCGAGTTTTTCAGGTTGGGGAGCTGTTTGGGGATCTCTGACAGCACAAGGGGTTTGGAAATCTCAAGAGGCGAGATGACCAATTACCAAGAGAGAACAGTTCATTTGTTTTCAGACAGACAATATCACAACTGTGGCATATGTCAATCATCAGGGTGGGACTCACAATCCCCTAGCTATGAAATAAGTATCTTGGATACTTTCTTCGGCGGAATCCAGCTCTTGTCTAATTTCTGCATTACATATCCCAGGTATAGACAATTGGGAAGCGGATTATCTCAGCCGTCAGACTTTACATCCGGGGGAGTGGTCCCTCCATCCAGATGTGTTTTCTCAGATTGTTCAGATGTGGGGTCTTCCAGAAATAGATCTGATGGCTTCTCATCTAAACAAGAAACTTCCCAGGTACCTGTCCAGGTACAGGGATCTTCAGGCGGAAGCAGTGGATGCGTTGATACTTCCTTGGTGTTAGCAACCTGCTTATATTTTCCCACCTCTAGTTCTTCCAAGAGTGATCTCCAAAATCATCATGGAACAATCGTTTGTGTTGCTGGTAGCTCCAGCATGGCCTCATAGGTTTTGGTATGCGGATCTTGTTCGGATGTCCAGTTGCCAACCTTGGCCACTTCCATTAAGGCCGGACCTTCTGTCTCAAGGTCCATTTTTCCATCAGGATCTCAAATCATTAAATTTGAAGGTATGGAAATTGAACGCCTAGTGCTTAGTCATAGGGGTTTCTCTGACTCAGTGATTAATACTATGTTACAGGCTCGTAAATCTGTTTCTAGAAAGATTTATTATCAAGTTTGGAAGACTTATATTTCATAATGTTCTTCTCATAAATTCTCCTGGCATTCTTTTAGAATTCCTAGAATTTTACAGTTTCTTCAGGATGGTTTGGATAAGGGTTTGTCTGCAAGTTCCTTGAAGGGACAAAAAGATTGCTAAGCTTCCTGATATTCACTGTTTTGTACAGGCTTTGGTTTGTATCAAGCCTGTCATTAAATCAATCTCTCCTCATTGGAGTCTTAATTTGGTATTGAAGGCCTTACAGGCTCCTCCTTTTGAGCCTATGCATTCTTTGAACATTAAACTACTTTCTTGAAAAGTGTTGTTCCTTTTGGCCATCTCTTCTGCTAGAAGAGTTTCTGAATTATCTGCTCTTTCTTGTGAATCTCCTTTTCTGATTTTCCATCAGGATAAGGCAGTTTTGCGGACTTCATTTAAATTCTTACCTAAGGTTGTGAATTCTAACAACATTAATAGAGAAATTGTTGTTCCTTCCTTGTGTCCTAATCCTAAGAATTCTTTGGATAAATCCTTACATTCTTTGGATGTGGCAAGAGCTTTAAAATATTATGTTGAAGCTACTAAAGATTTCAGGAAGACTTCTAGTCTATTTGTTATATTTTCTGGTTCTAGGAAAGATCAGAAGGCTTCTGCCGTTTCCTTGGCATCGTGGCTAAAGCTTTTGATTCATCAAGCTTATTTGGAGTTGTGTCAATCCCCGCCTCAGAGAATTACTGCTCATTCTACTAGATCAGTCTCCACTTCGTGGGCTTTTAAGAATGTAGCTTCAGTTGATCAGATTTGCAAAGCAGCAACTTGGTCTTCTTTGCATACATTTACTAAATTCTACCGTTTTGATGTATTCGCTTCTTCGGAAGCAGTTTTTGATAGAAAAGTTCTTCAGTCAGCTGTTTCAGTTTGATTCTTCTGCTTATATTTTAAGTTTTTCCTTTCATTCATGAGAATAAAACTTATATTTTGGGTTGTGGATACATTTTTTTCAGCGAAAAATGGCTGTTTTTATTTTTATCCCTCCCTCTCTAGTGACTCTTGCATGGAGTTCCACATCTTGGGTATTGCTATCCCATACGTCACTAGCTCATGGACTCTTGCCAATTACATGAAAGAAAACATAATTTATGTAAGAACTTACCTGATAAATTAATTTCTTTCATATTGGCAAGAGTCCATGAGGCCCACCCTTTTTTATGGTGGTTATGATTTTTTTGTATAAAGCACAATTATTTCCAAATTACTTTGTTGATGCTTTTTACTCCTTTCTTTATCACCCCACTACTTGGCTATTCATTAAACTGAATTGTGGGTGTGGTGAGGGGTGTATTTATAGGCATTTTGAGGTTTGGGAAACTTTGCCCCTACTGGTAGGATTGTATATCCCATACGTTACTAGCTCATGGACTCTTGCCAATATGAAAGAAATTAATTTATCAGGTAAGTTCTTACATAAATTATGTTTTTCTTTTACAAAGATATGACAAGTCCATGGATTTCATCCTTACTTGTGGGATATTAACCTCCTGCTAACAGGAAGTGGCAAAGAGCACCACAGCAGAGCTGTATATATAGCCCCTCCCTTACCCTCCACCCTCAGTCATTCTCTTTGCCTGTGTTATACTAGGAAGAGGTAAAGTGAGGTGCTAGTTTTATTCTCTTCAATCAAGACATTTTTTATTTTAAATGGTACCGGTGTGTACTATTTTCCTCAGGGGGTTATGGAAGATTTCTGCCCTGAGGTTGATGATCTTAGCAGTTGTAACTAAGATCCACGCTGGTTCCCACAAGACTTCTGAAGGTAACACTTTAGACCGGTTGGAGACCGGTTTCATGCTACAAGCAGCATTAAGGTATGTGCAGCCTTTTATTTCTGAAGAGACTTGATATATCAGAACTGGCTGGCATTTATTTCTCTATATGGGAATGGGGTAAGCAGTAGACCTGTTTCACAGAAGGGTGTTACTGGAATCCCTTTTATTATTTTGTTCTGACATAAGGGCTTGATATGACACTCTGGGAGAGGCATAAGGACTTTACATCGTTAAGCAGTTTAACGATTGAGCTATTTTTTAATTATTTTTCCAGCATGACTTGCTGGGATGTGTTTGGGGTGTGTTGTGTTCCACTTAATTGTATGATAAACCGCTTCCCATGCGGTTGTGTTTGGGCCTACTCCAACTTCGGCCATAAGGCGCGGGGCTTGTCTTCGCGCGCTCAGATGCGCACTTCCTTCTGACAGAGGAGCAGCAAGCAGTAACTCCGGTTGCTCCTGGACAGTAATCTCTGGCTTGGAGTGTTGGCTATTCATTTCGAAGTACCCTGGGGGCAGGTAGGCGCCACAGCAGTGCTGTGGCGAGGTGCAGAGGGTGTTTTTGTGTAAACTGATATATTTTTCAATTTAGAGTTTTATTTTTCACCGTTCTCATAGGGTGCAATAATTTTTGGATATACCAATTAGTTTTAGTGAATTTTGGTAGCAAATTAACGTTATATAAGCAGTTTTGGAAAAATTGTTCACTTTTTCTTTCTTAAAGGCGCAGTACACGTTTTTCAAAGTTTTATTTAAAGCAATAAATAAAGTGTTTAAACGACTTTTGTGGCTATTATTAGTCTGTTCAACATGTCTGACATTGAGGATTCTCATTGTTCTATGTGTTTAGAAGCTATTGTGGAACCCCCTCTTAAATTACATACCTCTTGTAAGGGCCTTACATTGTAAAGACCATATTTTAGGTCAAGATAGTGTGCCTAAGGATGATTCTGAATCTGAACAGAATCAGGTTATGCCATCCAATTCTCCCCAAGTGTCACAACCTTTAACGCCCACACAAGCAACGCCAACTACCTCTAGAGCGTCTAATTCCTTTACTCTGCAGGAGATGGCTGCAGTTATGTCAACTACCCTTACAGAGGTATTATCTAAATTACCAGTGTTGCAGGGTAAACACAGTAGGTCAGGTATTAATGTAAATACTGAATCCTCTGATACTTTATTAGCTATTTCGATGTACCCTCACAGTGTTCTGAGTTGGGGGTCAGGGAATTGCTGTCTGAGGGAGAAATTTCAGACTCTGGGAATGTGTTACCTCAGACAGATTTGGACATTATGTTCTTTAAATTTAAGCTTGAACACCTCCATCTGTTGCTTTGGGAGGTCTTAGCGACTCTGGATGATTGTGATCCTATTATGATACCAACAGAGAAATTGTGTAAGATGGACAAATATCTAGAAGTGCCTACTTATACTGATGTTTTTCCGGTTCCTAAAAGAATTTCGGAAATTATTAAGGAATGGGATAGACCAGGTATACCATTTTCTCCCCCTCCTACATTTAAGAAAATGTTTCCCATATTGGACACCATTCGGGACTTGTGGCAAACGGTCCCTAAGGTGGAGGGAGCTATATCTACCCTGGCTAAGCGTACAACTATACCCATTGAGGACAGTTGTGCTTTCAAAGACCCTATGGATAAAAAAATAGAGGGTCTCCTAAAGAAATTGTTTATTTATCAGGGTTTTCTTTTACAACCTACTGCTTGCATTGTTCCAGTACCTACTGCAGCAGCTTTTTGGTTTGAAGCTCGGGAAGAGTCCTTGAAGGTTGAGACTCCGTTAGATGACATTTTGGATAGAATTAACACTCTCAAGTTAGCTAATTCTTTTATTACTGATGCCGCTTTTCAAATTGCTAAATTAGCAGCGAAAAATGCAGGATTTGCTATTTTAGCACGTAGAGCGTTGTGGCTCAAATCTCTTGGTCTGCTGATGTGTCATCAAAACATAAGCTTTTAGCTATTCCCTTTAAAGGTAAGACACTTTTCGGGCAAGATTTGAAGGAAATCATTTCTGACATTACAGGAGGTAAAGGCCATGCGCTACCTCAGGATAAGTCTGTTGACATGAGAGGTAAATTTTCGTTCCTTTCGGAATTTTAAGGGAGGACCTTCTACTTCCTCTTCCTCCACAAAGCAGGAAGGGAATTTTACCCAATCTAAGTCAGTTTGGAGACCCAACCAAAATTGGAATAAGGGTAAACAATCTAAGAAGCCCGCTGCTGCTACTAAGACAGCATGAAGGGGTGGCCCTCGATCCGGGACCGGATCTAGTAGGGGGCAGACTTTCTTTCTTTGCCCAGGCTTGGGCAAGAGATGTTCAGGACCCCTGGGGACTAGAAATAGTGACTCACCGTTATCAGTTGGATTTCAAGGATTTTCTCCCAAGAGGGAGGATTCATCTTTCAAGATTATTTGCAGACCAGATAAAAAGAGAGGCGTTCTTACGCTGTGTAAAAGACCTTGTTACCATGGGAGTAATTTGTCCAGTTCCAAAATCAGAACAAGGACAGGGGTTTTACTCAAATCTATTTGTGGTTCCCAAAAAAGAGGGCACTTTCAGACCCATCTTAGACCTCAAGTGTCTAAACAAATTTCTCAGAGTCCCATCGTTCAAGATGGAGACTATACAAACAATTTTACCAATGATCCAGGATGGTCAATATATGACTACCGTGGACTTGAAGGATGCTTATCTTCATATTCCTATCCACAAGGATCATCATCAGTTTCTAAGGTTTGCCTTCCTGGACAAACATTATCAATTTGTGACTCTTCCCTTCGGGTTGGCCACAGCACCCAGAATCTTCACAAAGGTTCTAGGGTCTCTTTTGGTGGTTCTCAGACTGCGAGGCATAGCAGTGGCGCCTTATCTGGACGATATTCTAATTCAGGCGTCAACATATCAACTGACAAAATCTCACACGGACATAGTGTTGTCTTTCCTGAGAACTCACGGTTGGAGAAGTTCACTTGTTCCACAGACAAGGGTTCCTTTCTTGGGAACTCTGATAGACTCGGTAGCCATGAAAATATTTCTGACAGAGGTCAGAAAATCAAAGATTCTAAATACTTGCCGAGCACTTCAGTCCATTCCTCGGCCATCAGTGGCTCAGTGTATGGAGGTCATTGGATTAATGGTAGCGGCTATGGACATCGTTTGCTCGCTTTCATCTCAGACCACTGTAACTGTGCATGCTCAGACAGTGGAATGGGAATTATGCGGATTTATCTCCTCAGATAAATCTGGATCAAGAGACCAGAAACTCTCTTCTTTGGTGGTTGTCGCTGGATCATCTGTCCCAGGGGACTTGTTTCCGCAGACCCTCGTGGGGGATAGTGACAACGGATGCCAGCCTTCTGGGCTGGGGTGCAGTTTGGAACTCCCTGAAGGCTCAGGGTGTTTGCACTCAGGCGGAGTCTCTACTTCCAATCAATATTCTGGAACTGAGAGCAAAATTCAATGCGCTTCAGACGTGGCCTCAGTTGGCTTCGGCCAAACTCATCAGATTCCAGTCAAACAACATCACACCTGTGGCTTATGTCAATCATCAGGGGGGAACAAGGAGTTCCTTAGCGATGATAGAAGTATCCAAGATTATCCGTTGGGCGGAGGCCCACTCTTGTCGTCTGTCAGTGATCTACATCCCAGAAGTAGAGAATTGGATCTGATGTCATCTCAGCAGAATGCCAAGCTTCCAAGATACGGATCCAGGTCAAGGGATCCTCAGGCCGAACTGATAGATGCCTTGGCAGTGCCTTGGTTGTTCAGCCTAGCTTATGTGTTTCCACCGTTTCCTCTCCTCCCACGCGTGATTGCTCGAATCAAACAGGAGAGAGCTTCAGTGATCCTGATAGCACCTGCGTGGCTATGCAGGACTTGGTATGCGGATCTAGTGGACATGCCCTCTCTGCCACTGTGGAAACTTCCAATGAGACAGGACCTTCTCATTCAAGGTCCTTTCTAACATCCAAATCTAATTTCTCTGCAGCTGACTGCGTGGAAATTGAACGCTTGATTTTATCAAAGCGAGGATTCTCTGATTCGGTCATCAATACTTTGATACAGGCTAGAAAGCCTGTCACTAGAAAAATCTATCATAAGATATGGCGTAAATATCTTTATTGGTGTGAATCCAAGGGTTACTCATGGAGTAAAGTTAGGATTCCTAGGATTCTGTCTTTTCTCCAAGAAGGATTGGAGAAAGGGTTATCAGCAAGTTCCTTAAAGGGACAAATTTCAGCGTTGTCAATTCTGTTTCACAAACGTTTGGCAAATGTGCCAGATGTTCAGTCTTTTTGTCAGGCTCTACCTAGAATTAAGCCTGTATTTAGACCCATTACTCATCCCTGGAGTTTGAATTTAGTTCTTCAAGGTGTTCAAGGGGTTCCGTTTGAACCCATGCATTCCATGGATATCAAATTGTTATTTTGGAAAGTTCTGTTTTTAGTTGCTATTTCTTCTGCTCGAAGAGTTTCTGAGCTTTCAGCGCTACAGTGGGATTCTCCTTATCTCATTTTTCATACTGATAAGGCTGGACAGCAGCCTCCTGAATGAATTACGGCTCATTCTACTAGGGCTGTTTTAAAACGATGCATCTGTTGAACAGATTTGTAAGGTTGCGACTTGGTCGTCCCTTCACACTTTTTACAAATTTCCCACATTTGATACTTTTGCTCCTTCTGAGGCTATTTTTGGGAGAAAGGTTCTTCAAGCAGTGGTGCCTTCTGTTTAGGTTCCTGTCTTGTCCCTCCCTTTCATCCGTGTCCTTTTGCTTTGGTATTGGTTTCCCACAAGTAAGGATGAAATCTGTGGACTCATCATATCTTTGTAAAAGAAAAGTAAATTTATGCTTACCTGATAAATTAATTTCTTTTACGATATGACGAGTCCACGGCCCACCCTGTTCTTTTTAAGACAGTTTTTCTTTATATTTTTTGTAAACTTCAGTCACCTCTGCACCTTTTACCCTTTCCTTTTCTCTTCCTATACCTTCGGACGAAATGACTGAGGGTGGAGGGGAAGGGAGGAGCTATATATACAGCTCTGCTGTGGTGCTCTTTGCCACTTCCTGTTAGCAGGAGGTTAATATCCCACAAGTAAGGATGAAATCCGTGGACTTGTCATATCGTAAAAGAAATTAATTTATCAGGTAAGCAGAAATTTACTTTTTTAAATTTAATTTGAACACATTGTTCTCTTTTCAAAGAGTTCTTGGTCACTTTAGGGGTTCAATAGTCTAAGTATTCTGATGCTAAACGTAATCATTTAAAATCAATATTTAAAACTGTTGTTAATCTTCCTGAGATTTTCCATGTACCTAAATGCTGGGCTTTAATGGCATTAGGACGGCATGGAACATCCTACCATATACAACATCCTGCAGCCTCTCCCTTTGATGTAGGCAAGGATTGACCTTGGGGGGGGCGGGTGTGTCTAGCCTTGAAATAACACAATTGCATTGATGATCGAGTGATTTCATTTTTACTAATAGTGTTTACATCGGTACTTTGTTCCGATGTGAACACAATAACGCTGCCACAAAGGGGTTAAACGGAAGCTAAACACAAAGACATTTCTGGTATAAGCATTTTAAAAAACAAATTAATACAGTGTTAGTGGCAATTGTTTTCAACAGCCAAACTCCACCCACTATAGGTTTGAGTCTGCAGACAACAAGTCTAACCATAGTCATAACATAAGTATAAAGTGCATGGTTTTGTAGTTGCTTTCTTTTAAAGCCAATTTGAGAAATATATGTAACAAGGTTAGCCTTGATAACTCTGCAAGGTGCATTTAAAGCAATGAAAATTAGAAGATTCACAATTTAAAGAATTAAATTACATGAAAGGGGGTAAAATAAATAATCAAAGTGTATTGCAAATTTGTTTTATTACACGTAACTAAACATTTTGTATAAAAAACAACAAATCTGAAGGTGTTTACTGTCCCTTTTAAACATTTTTTATGCATCTATAGGAAAGTAAAATTAATGACCCCTATCAACAGCACAAGGCTGGAAGATCTAAAGGCTGGCAAGCTCACATAATACATTGCTGCATTGCATTTTTTTATATATCATTCCTAACCAAAATGGAAACCAGTTCCTACCATCTGTCCCAGATATTGCAGGAATGTTACAGGTTGCAAGGTCTGCCCATTGTCCCTCCTGGAGATTCCCCCATCAGCTCAAATATCCCGGGTAGTCCTGCAACACATTGGC